>NW_027441541.1:0-158549 GCF_964195595.1 Calonectris borealis
TACCGAATTCTGGTCGCTCGGTGGCAGCAGTGACCAAAGAAAAGCGCGCCACCGCGCATGCGCGGCTCAAGAGCTGCAGTACCCAATTCCGCTCGCCGGGTGCCACCGTCGCCTCACCGGCCCTTTCCCCTTCTCTCCGCCCAGTTCGTACCATCGACAGACGGTAACTGCTTACTGGCGGTACTGGGCTTAGATTTCCCTGCCCTTTTCCCACTCGCGGCCCGGGCACTAATCTTCATCGCCTCTGTACCAAAAAGCACCCGGTGGCTCCAGCATTTCAGTCCTTTCCCTTTGGCCGCTTTACAAGTCCCGTGGTGGTTTCTGCCCGTGCCCCCCAGCCCATTACCCGGGGAGGAGAAGCAGCACGGGGAACCTGTGGAACAGGTTTCTTTCTAACCCGGGGGAAGCCCCAGGGATCGCTGTCTCGGTCTGCAGGTGGCATCGGGGTTGTGGGAGTGACAGCGGCGACTCAACAGATGCTGGAGAGAGATTTAAAAAAAATAAGGCCACACGGGTGACACCCTGAGAGCAGGGGAGGGGCAGCTATGTCCATCAGGAAACCGCGCTTCTGAGCAGACCCGGTGCCAGTGGCTGACCTGCAAACGAGCGATACGCTGGTGGTCCTGGGCCTTTGTTGCGGTGTTTGCACCTTTCCTCGCCTCTGTGCTATCAGCACTCTGCTCTCCTCATCCTGCACACACGCAGGGCTTGCCACTTGGAGGAGAGACGCTGCACGACATCACTTACCACCCTGCCCTCCAGCGTGCAAAGGAATTAGAAATGAAGCAGGGAAAGCCAAGAGGCCTGCTGGTGTATTAGGCGTCCTCAGCAGTTGACCGTAGAGCCCGGCAGGTTCCATCCTTGCTCTGTGCTTTTGTAGCTTGAACCCCCGATTGTTTTGCCATCGAGACTGCAAGGCGAGGAATACGCCTCTACTTGAACAAGCAAGACCCCTGCCAAATAGCTGAGCTGTGCGCAGTGATAGGTGGCTGCCTGTGACCGACACCTTTTTCTGCTAAAACCAGAGCACGCTTCCCTTGTGAAGAGCCATCGGCAGTACAGAACGTACCTGAGCTCTCCTTGCACCGGCTGCCCAGAGAACGGCGTCTTAGTTCGACTGAAGCGTGCAGCAGCCTGTCGTCATCCCAGCCCCTCGCCCTCGAGCAAGCGGCTGCCTGTAGCAGCGGCAGAACCACTGCTGCGCAGAGGGGAAAGGAATGGCTTGGCGTCAAGCTCTGCGGGCTGCCTGTGGCCCCTGCGGAGCCGACGACCTCGGCAGCCCATACAAAGGGCGAAGCTAGCAGCCTGAGAAGGAGTCACAGGGTGCTGCAGCTCCTGCCACAACCATCCTTCCCAGCCTGCTCATGGAGCACAAGGCACTTGAAAGCAGCAGGAAAGAACAAGGATGGCAAGATGGCAGGAATAACACGGAGAGCCTAAAGCGTTTAGCCAGCAGGGCTTGCAACTCACCTTGTGCCGTGGTTTAATCCCAGCTGGCAACTCAGCACCACACAACCGCTCACTCGCTCCCCCCTCAGTGGGAGGTGGGAGAGAATTGGAAGGGCAAAAGTGAAAAAACTCCACTTGTAAGGAAAAGGGGGGGAAAAAAACCCCAAACAACAGAGAGAAAAACCCCAGACAGACAAGCGGTACAAATGAAAACAATGGCTCACCGCCAACCGCCCGATGCCCAGCCAGCCGCAGCCCAGCAGCGCCCCCCCCACCAACCGCCCCCTGAGTTTTATTTCCTGACGTCACAGGGTCTGGAACATCCCCTGGGTCCGCCGGGGTCAGCTCTCCCAGCGGTGCCCCCTCCCAGGCCCTCGCGCACCCCGAGCCCGCTCGCCGGCAGGGCGGGGCGAGGAGCAGAACAGCCCCCGGCGCCGTGCAAGCGCTGCTCAGCAGGAACCCACGCAGCCCCGTGTCACCGACGCTGTTTGCAGCACAAACCCAAAACGCAGGAGGAGGGAGAGTGGGGTGGGAGTGGGGTGCGGGGGAGCGGGAGGGGGGTGCCAGAGTTTGGGCGGGGGGCAACGGGCAGGTTGGCGGGGCAGGCAGCACCCCAGGGGTCCGGGGCAGAGGGGTTACGGCAAGGCAGTGCGGAACACGGGGGGTGGGAGGAGGGAGAGGAGAGAGGAGGGCAGTGCGGGCACGAGGTAGGAGGGCAGGGGATACGGGGGACGCGTCACGGGGAAAACCTCGCACGGTGGGAAAAACCTCGCACGGGAAAGGCGGGGCGGACACCGGGAGGGGCGGGGGGGGACATGCGTGGGGGTGACCTACGCCAGGGGGTCCACCCGGGACCACCCACAGCAGAAAACTCGCCTGGGATAACCCGCAACAGATAATCCGTTCCCGATGACTGACCCTTGCTGGATAACCACGAGCGATGCCCCTCAAGTGGCTGGTGTTTCACCCCAAATCTTCCCCAAATCGGGGGGTTTTTTGCTTTTCCATAATATCAAAATTGGGGTTTTTTCCTTTTCCAAAACATTCCACCATTTGGAGGTTTTTCAACGCTTTTTCACACAAAAATTGGTGGTTTTTGCTTTTTCGTTTTGTGTGTGAAAATGGGGGTTTTTTTGCTTTCCGGCTGCCCAAATCCAGGCGGATTTGGCTTTCCCGGGAGCTCCAAGTTGGGTATTTTTCCCCCAAAATTGCGGGCTTTTTTTTCCCCCACCCCTTGCAGGCCCCGAATTAGGGGTTTTGTGGTATTTTTAGGCCATGGCGGCAGGTCCCGCTCTGCGTGCGCAGCCCTGCAGGGGAAAGTCCCTGTTGGGGGAACTGGCCCCCAATCAGGATGGGAACAGGCGGAAAAGGAGAACAGGGAAGAGGCAGCTTTTGAAAGCGCTTTTATATCTTCAATAGAGAGGTGTTTCGGGGCGGGGGGGTGGGGGGGGTGGGGGGCGTCGAGTTTTAAAATCCTTTCTATAAACAGGGTTTCTTTGCATTTTAAAAACCTTATTATCATAGACATTTACACTTAATGTATTTACACATATCTCTATATATATATTTAGTGAATATATTTATCTTTCACTTATATCCCCGTTTCCCACTTATTATATATACTACCTGCTCAGACTATGGATCTGTTGACTTCCATATTTTGAACACTTAAATGTCTTTATAGACTTCTCTATTTACACTTACATATATTTACACCTATATCTTTATAGACTTAGATTTTAGACTTAGATGTCTATTTACACTTGTACATAATCTCTTAGATTACATATAATATCTATGTAGACTCTCTATGTAACACGTAGTAAGTGTAGATAGCGGTATCTATTCAGACCTTTTTCTATTTTAAATTCCTTCATGTATAAAATGTATCATCCTTTTTGCATTTGGAAGTTCTTTATTTTTTAATTTATAGAGACAAAATTTTAAAATTTTGTATTTTAAAACCCTATATACATCTTTCGAATTTTTTTATACTCTAAAATCCTTTATATAATAGGGCAGATATAGGTTCTTATTTTGAAATCCTTTTGTACGTATAAATTAATATTATTTTTCAATATATGTAACAAGGAGAGATTTTTTTTCTCTTTCGAGGCCTCACAGATATATTTACAGTTTTTAAAAATTTTTGAACGCCCCCCCATGAATTTTCAGGCAATTTGGGCTGTGACCCCCTTTGGGGGGGGGGGGGGGGGAGGGGGGGACACGGACCCCCATGACCCCCCATTCCCCACTCACCTGCTCCTCCACGGCATCATCACCCCCGTGGTGATGCTGGGGTGCCCCAAATGACATCATCACCCCTCCAGGCCCCCCAACCCCCCCTTTTTATTCACCCCCCCAAAAAGACACAAAACGAGGGAAACGGCCCCAACCGGCAGCTCGTTACTTTAATAATGCCGTTTACGTATGTACGCACGCACCCCCGCCAAAAAGGGGGGCTCTGCTAGAAAGATAAAGGAGGGGCGGCCCCCCCAAACGCTTGCAGCCCCCCCCAGCCCCCGTCCCGCAGGCTGCCAGCCGGCCCCTTACCCTCAGCACGCCTAACGACCGGCAGGCAAACCTGGGCCAGGGGTCTCTCCTGAGCACCACGGGACGCTCACAGCGAGGCATCTGAAAAACAAAAATCCCAACGGATATTTCAGCACGTTAAAAAAACAGCACCGAAGGCAGCAGAGGAATTCGGTCAGGATAAGGGAGAGGGTAGCAGTCGAGCTAAAGGAGGGTGCCAGGCAAACGGGTCAGCTCGAAACACAACGCCGCCTTTAAAAGCTCGAGCGATTCGAACGCTTAAAATCAGCGTGAAGACTAATTGACACGATTCTGAACACGTTCTTCGCAGAGAAGTAAACGCTCTCGCTGGTGTCGGAAAACGCCTCGTCCCTTCCTTACAGCACCGCTGCCGGGAGATAACCCCGTGAGGCTGCAGGACAAGGGCGCGCCGTAATCAGCATCTACGCGCACGGATCCACCTCCGCAGCTCCAGCCCTTGCGCTGCTGCTGCTGCTGCGCATCTCGCTCGCTTGGCCGATAAAGCTGAAAGTGAAGCGTAAAACTTTGAAGAGTAAAATGAAAAAGAAAGAACAAATCTCAGCAATTCATTTTATGCTAAAAAGGCGTGCGCACGCTTACATACGTACAATGAGAAGACTCATACTATAAAAATATTTGATTTTCCTTTTGCGTTAATTGAAATTGCGTAGCTGTGAATTCATACCGTTAAATTATCTACCTCCAAGCTACACAGCTATCGTTTGACCAGGGGTTTTGCGTGTGTGACATGACTAGGAGGGACGCCTGGCCAGCTGCGCCGAGACCGATGCTACCGAACTGCCGGGGAAACGCGCCGTCGAAAGCGAGACAGAAATAAAGTGCTTCAGAGCACTCTGCCAAAAGATCAGGAAAAAAGCCCCTAACGTTCAGTTGCCTCTCTTTTTAAACGTTTAGAGCAACTACCCAACTGCTTAAGCACACCTAATAAATTATACACTACAGCTATTTGGCAGTTGCAGTTTAAACAATGCAAGTCAGTTTGGAAATTAGACAATTTTAACTTTCTTTTTTGGGGGGGGGGGAGGGGGAGGGCAGGCGGTGGGGAATATCAAATCCCCGGTGCTGCAATACGTAAGGCTACCAAAAAGGACTGGCAGGTTTGCTAACGCTGTTGGCTGTACCCAAGCGTGCGGAGGAACGCGTCTTTACGATCTCTCGACCGTTACACCCGAGAACCAAAGATCAGCCATACGTCGACTATTGGAAGATGTGCTGCGCTTGGGTCCTTGCAAGGAAATCGACTTAACTCCTTTTTTTTTTCCAGAGAGAGTGAAAAGTCTCCTTGCGGATGACTTCTGCTGCCAAGCACGTCATCTCTGAAGATCCATTCTGATGGGAAGTTCGTAAAAGGCAACTCCTTTGAATGAAAAAGATTTCCATTCTGGAAAATCTCTTTCCAACCGAAGTCAAAATTACGCGCTGCAGGTTAGGAAAAAGGACATTAGAGAATCAGTAACTCACCGAAAACACATCAGGACTCTCTGTCGCTAGTTACGAGGCTGCTACCGCTTCTCGGGAAAGCCTGGAAAACACACCGAAGCGACGCCGATTTGTCCCGTGTTGTCCACGCCTCTTCTTTGACCTTGATTGCTTTTAGCACAGATGCTAGTATCTCAGTAAGGTTTTCGAGTGCTCCTGTAAGGTATTTTAAACACTGACTGACTGAAAAAGCATAAAGCTTTTATCGTGAAAACAAAGCCTGTTTCTCCCGAACATCCGAACTCTTACAAACGGTTCCTTTCCTCTTCTAGTCCAACATTATTTTCACAGCACCCTTTAATAGCAAGCACACAGAAACAGAAGACTCTGCTTTCAGGAAGAGAAAATAGACGAAGGAAAGCAAGCCTTGAATAGGCGTACCACGCTCCAGAACAGACCTTTATTTTTAGTATTTGTGTTAAAATATTTCATGTTAAAAAATCAGATAGAAGGAGAGCTGCCACATTCTTCGTGTTAACTGTAAAGTCCACACTACAAGCACCTTAGGAAAAATGCAGACACATATCACAGGCATACCTTGTTCTTGCAGACCACTATGGATCCTTTCCATCTGTCTCGTACTTTCACGGCAGTTGACATTCTGCTGAGAGGAAAGGCAAAAAAAAAAAAAAAAAAAACAAACCACGTTTAGCACAAAGCTTCCTTTTCTGTGAAGACTACAACTGAATGGAGGAGAAAGTATTTTGCATCATCTTTGGTGCAGTTGTTGAGACAGGCCACTAGAGCTTATGCATGTTTTAGACCACCGTGCCTTTTTTTTTGGCTCATCGGCAGCTTTAGTTTCGCTAGAACTCACTTGCCTAGAGACGCGCAGGTGACAGGCACAGACACCTACGTACGTTTTCTCAAGCCTAAGTAGAGCCGCGATTTCCTCACCCGATACGTCCCAAGTTGAGTATTTTTGTTAAAGAGTACGGCAACCCGTCTGTCCTCGCGAACTCGCTGCAAAAGAGGAATCCTTTTTTCCAGGCCGTTTCTCCAGACGGTCAAGATCTTTGAAAACTGCAGTTGTGCCACCAAACCTGCTCAGGGTCCCTCCCAACCTTCGACCATCGTTAGATTTAACAGGCACACGCTCTATTCCGTCTTCCAACAGCAAAAATACATAACGCCCCCAGACCCCTAGCGCAACCCTACGGACGTCCACACGCACCTCGCTGTTTTGATGAGGAGCCACTGAGCACCCCTGCGAGCACAGCGGGATCATGCGCAAGACCAGTGTCCTGGTTTCGGCTGGGATAGAGTTAATTCTCTTCCTGGTAACTGGTATAGCGCTGTGTTTTAGATTTAGGACGAGAAAAACGTGGATAACACGCTGATGTTTTAGTTGTGGCTAAGTAGCGCTTACGCTAGTCGGGGACTTTTCAGCTTCTCATGCCCTGCCAGCGAGAAGCTGGGAGGGACCTTAGCCAGGACAGATGACCCAAACCGGCCAAAGGGACAGTCCATACCATATGACGTCACGCTCAGTACATAAGCTGGGGGAGTTGGCCGGGCGGCGGCGACTGCCGCTCGGGGACCGGCTGGGCATCAGTCGGCGGGCGGTGAGCAATCGCATTGTGCGTCGCTTATTTTGTGTATTCTTTTATCGTTACGATTGTTTCCCCTTCCTGTTCTGTCCCATTAAACTGTCTTTACCTCATCCCACGAACTTCACTTTTTTTTCCCGATTCTCTCCCCCACCCCACTTTGGGGGCAGGGGGAGCGAGCGAGCGAGCAGCTGCGTGGTGTTTAGCTGCCTGCCGGGTTAAACCACAACAACCAGCTTCACCTACGCCGATTTCCGCGAATGCAGCTTCTGAAGCTTTAAACTGAAAACCGTATCTTGACACTTTGCCGCGGCAGAAACGATCCGTAACTAGAACTCTACAAAAACGCAGTAACGCAAATTGCAAACCCACAGCAGCGACAGCTTCAGAAATATTTCTACCGGGAACAAGGGAGAAAAACAATACAGTTTCATCTCACGCACAGGAAAGCAGCAGGCAGAGAAAAGGGTCGGCATTCGTAGCCCTTGCAGAACGCAGGCATTCTCCTTCCATTCCTAAACCCGCCTCTTAGGTCGAAACATCACAACACTACTACGGCAATATCGAGAGCAGGGAACAGCAGCCCTGCCGCTGGATGTGCTACTGACTCATGCTATTTACGTAGCAGGACACCTAGACAGAGGGGCACGTTTTTCCACACACAACCCTGAACTTCCTGAAAATTTATGTTTACCAAAACGAGCCATTTGGAACACATTGCCAAACAATGTTTGGCAATAAAACTTTGATGTGTTTGACACACACAAATTTGGGGTAACTCGCTACTTGCTTCCTGCTGTTGTTGTTCTTCCTTCAGAAATTCTACTTGTAGCCAAGTTATTCGCTACCGGTTCAAGCATTTACCTTCCAGGTATTACCAGCACATTTACACAGGCGAGGAACTAAATCGCTCTTCTAAAACTACCCGAGTGAAAATTACAGCCACGAAAGAGGAGTGACAGAGAAGAAAAGGAGAGGTCAGGCAGCAAGAGAGCTCTGCAGGCTGCCACCAGTCAACATCGCACTCTTTTAAAAAAAAAAAAAAAAAAACAAAAAAAAACCAACAAACCAAAAAATAACACAAACACAAAAAGCCCACAAAAACCAACAACAAAACAAAACCTTGACGTTGTACCTTTTTTTTCTTTTGGAGCTCGTCCCTGTCTCAGCAGATTGTCTCGTCAGAGCATGAAATGCAGATGATCCGTATCCCGATGACATCTGCACGCGATGAACACGTGTTCAGAAATAGTCCAGATCTGTAAGACCGGTGTCATTTGTGTGGTTTTAATAATCATAACTCCGTTTTATTGACCGATGCATTTGCGAGGAAACTAAGTAACTTTTAAACGTAGCCTCTCCTTGGGGAGAAAAATGCGTTAGGGAGTGAAAAAAATGATGATTCAGAGCTCCCAACCACGACGGAGCAGCGGGGAAATTAACAAAAGTGAAGGCCAACAGCAGCAACACGAAGCGACATTTGGCTTTAATTCTGATCACGTACTTAAGCGGCTCTCCAAGTCTATACCTCGATCCTATGAATGACTAGCCCTTTTTTGGAAGGACCAACTTTTTTCCTTAAAAGTCCTAGACTGAAGACTCCACTGAACAGAACGTGGATTGAGCCACAGGACAACGTGCCATCAACACTCTCAGGAAAAAAAAATCAAGTAAAAATCAAGTTTAAATATCAGTTTCCATCGTGTCTCATTCATTCCGTTTCTAGTGACACCTGGGTGCTCCAAAATTCACTATCCTGACACCACGTAGTACTACAAATTGAGTTATGCCTATAAAAATAAAAGGCTATTTCCAACCTGCCCATAAAATCAGTATGAACAAACAGAAGAGAAACACTTGAACTTAAAGAAGGACACAGGCAGCTCTTAATTTTTCGTAGATGAAAGCTCATTCTTTTCCCTGAAAGGAAAACACTCGTAACTACCCGGGTTAGTTACGCTAACGAGGGTACGTAGGCACGCTCTGTTCACGGCAATTGTTCATCAGCTTTTCTGCACCGGCAGCAAATTTGCCTTTTCCCTGGGTTTGACGTGGAGCACCTGCAGCGTCCTTGAACGCACCAATGTTTCTCCCGGCTCCCCCGGCCCCACACGTGCCATCACCTGAGCAGCAAGCGGCATCAACCACGCAGGATTTTCTTCACGTGACGCAGAAGGTGACGCTGGGAAAAGAGGAGGCACAAAATGAACCTGTTTGTCACACCCAGCCAACGGCGAAAACCCAGGGAAGGATTCTGCCGGGCGGGGCCGGGCTGTGCACCCCGGCAGCTCCAGCCGGCCGGTTTCGCTCCCCTTTGCCGGGTACCGGGGAGACACCGCCGCCTCGTGCTGCCGCCTGCCCCCCGGGGAGAGCCGGGGGACCCCCACCTCACTTCAGCCCTCGGGAACGGGTCCGGGAGAGACCCTCCACGCAAAGAGAGCGGATCCACGCGTGGCGTGGATTTAATCCCCGAGGGAAGAGGCCGGGCTCCCCGCTGGCAGAAGGACAACTCGCCTCCCTGCCGCTCGGAGCGCCTTGCTGGGGACAGCCCTGCCTGCGCCTGGCTGCTCTTCAGCCGTGCTGGGAGTGCAGTCTGGCCGACGGATGCTCCGGCAAACAGACACTGCAGCGAATCGCAGCTCCCGCTCGTTACAGCTGCTGGTAATTTTGCCTCTGGCTAAGGCATGCCCCAGACAGCGGACACCTCGTCTCGTTCCAGCTCCTGCTTGCGACGGTTCTGGCTAATTGAAGCTCCAGCTCTGCAGCGTTGATTTCAGCTCCTTCTCCTTACAAGCTCCAGCTGTTTGCAACAGCCTGGGCTTTTGACAAGGTCGTAAACCAACCGCTGTCAAAACTCGACTATTAGGATAAAATATCATAGTTGGACATTGTATAAACATTAATCAGTTTGTAGGACTAACCAGTTAATAACTATTCGAAGCAGTCGACAAGCAAGAGCTGGACTCGAAGAGGGCGTGCGGGGTCTGAAAAGCAGAGACCACCTCTTCCCCCCAGAGACCACCGCACACGTTGAGTTGGGCCTGGTGCATGCCGGCCTCCCGCACTTCGGGGTCCGGCAGGACCAGAGCCCCTCCCCCCGGGGAGGGTCCACGCACCCTGCCCACCCCCTCCTTTCCCCTGCAGCCCCCAATGCCCTCCCACCCCCCCGCACAAACGGCCAAACCGGCTTCTGCTTTGGGCCCCCAAACCAGCTCACTTGGCACCCATTTCTGAGCCCAAAAACCCAGCTGCTGCGCCTGTTCTCAAGGCCCAAAGATGCCCCCGGGGAGGGCAAGCGCTTGTGTGATGCTTCGGGCAGAAACGGGGCTTTGAAAGGTCTGATCCCGGTGCCGGGGGAGCAGAGGCGAGCTGGCTGGGACCAGCTGTTGCTCCTGGAACAACCCCAAGTCCCTGCTCCGAGGTCTTCCCCTTGGGGCCCTGGGGTGGACCTGTCCCTCCCCTTCAAATGCTCCAGCAGTTTCGGGGGCAGAAGGCCGTTTCTAAGCCCTCTCTCCAGCAGCTCCTCCCTCGACTCGGCCAGTGAAGCCCCCAGACTCGAGCACCTCGCTGAGGCGGGCGGCCTCCATTGCCTACAGGCTGCCCGTCTGCCTGCAGGGAGGGCTGGGGGGTCCCCGGCCCCACGGGGCGACAGTGGGGACTCGCAGGGAGGGTCTGTTTGCACACAGCGCCCCCCCCCGCCCCGGCCCCACTGCGCGGCCCCCCTAGGGCACACAGCGCCCCCCCCGGCCCCACTGCGCGGCCCCCCTAGGGCACACAGCCCCCCCCCCCCCCCAGCCCCACTCCCCAGATGCTCACAGCCCCTCCTCCGCCTGGAGCCCCCCCAGCCCCCGTCCCCGGAGCCTGCAGGACAGCCCCCCCCCCGCCACAGCCCCACTCCTCGGCTCCCCGGGCCCGCGGCCCCTCACACTCACGCTGCGCCGCCGCCTCGGTGCAGAGCCCGCCGCGCGCCCCGTTGAAATACCCTCCGCAGCCAATCAGCGCGCGGCTCCACCGCACGGCCCGCGCGGGGCACGCCTGGAGTTGTAGTCCCCGCCCCGGGAGTGCGCATGCGCACGGCGCCTCGTGCAGCCCGGCTGCCTCTACATCGACACCCGTACAATGGAGGTGATCGTGCACCGACCCTGGTGCAACCCTTGTGCCCCCCATGCTCGCAGCCCCTCCCCGGTGTTTGCAAGCGCCTCCCAGCCCCAGGACCCCCGGTGCTCACAGCACCCGACCACACCATTTTCCAGCCCCGTGGGAGCCCCAAGCTCCACTCTCAAGCCCCGCCAGGACCCACAGCCCCACTCCCCAGCTCCTTGGGGGACTGCAGCCCCCGCCCCCAGCCCCACTCCCCAGCCCCCCTAGGACACACAGCCCCACTCCTCAGCGCATCTAGGGCGCACAGCCCCGCCCAGCCCCCCTCCCCGGCCCCCTCCGGGACGCACAGCCCCCCCCAGCCCCCCTCCTCGGCCCCCTCCGGGACGCACAGCCCCCCTCAGCCCCCCCCCCCGGTCCCCCCGAGACGCACAGCCCCCCTCCTCAGTCCCCCAGGGGGTCCGCAGCCTCCCGCCAGCCCGCCGTGCCCGCGGCACCTCAGACTACTGCCGCCGCCGCCGCCTGGGTGCAGACCCCGCCGCGCGCCCCGTTGAAATATCCTCCGCAGCCAATCAGCGCGCGGCTCCTCCGGGCCGCCCGCGGGGGGCACGCCGGGAGTTGTAGTCCCCGCCCCGGAAGTGCGCATGCGCACGGCGCCTTGTGCAGTGCGGGTGCCTGCGCAGGGACCCCCGTGCAACGGTGGGGATTGTGTTGTCCGAAAAGCGGATTCGTGCCCGGCGTGCAAGTAACCAATTCCACACGCTCAGGAGAGATATTGTTTTATTCAGGCCTGGGTGCTCGGTGGACTTGCCACAAATCAAGCACACACGGTCTAATCACCTTTCTGTTTATATCCATGCTTCTCATACATATTTTAAGTTTCCTTGTTACATATGCGTTACATTTCCGAGAACTAATTATAATATTGCATCATCTTAAACACATGCGCACTAAAGCCTTTAGGGTCTTCTTGGGGGTCTTGGGTGGTCTCTGGTGGTCGGCAGGGCAGTGAACTCTTCATGAACTTATTTCCTCTTTACCTTATAGGGTCGCAATTTGTCCCTGAGCCATGCTTGGACCACGTCTGTTTATAGTTTCCATAGCTAAAATTAATTATCACTACTTCTAAAACACACACCTGTTAGTTACCTAACTTCTAAGCAACAAGTCTTCATTGTTTAAAATTACAGAAGCGAGCAATACAGTTTAGTTTGTTGTGGATTCTATCTATCACCATAGTGTTCTTAAATTAAAACATATACATCTTGATCTCCTCCAATCAAACACCTACTCACTAGCTTCATCATTCTGGTTTCTTATTAACTGGTCTTTTAACCCAGTTCTGGGTGAGGGCTATACACAGGATGATAACACTTTGAAGATTAATATTGATTAAGATTAACATTAACAATTCCCCCCTTTGAGACTTATGATGTTAAACATCATGAGCCTCATAATACTTATTTTCTACAAAAAGATACAAATTGAATCATACAACATGTAATCATAACTAAAATAACGATCAGTACCACAAACAAAAATAATTGTCTAAGCCAATTTAAATTTGGAAGCCACGAGAACAACCAAGAAAATCTAATCCTTCCAGTTCTTTAAACCCATATGCCAAATCTTTTAATTGTTGGATTTTCTTCTCCACTAACTGTGAATTATCACTTAAATTAAAACAACACATTCCTTTAAATTCTTCACAGCCATGATTGTGTCTTAAAAGTAAATAGTCAATTGCAGCCCTGTTTTCAAGTGTGGCTTCTCTTACTTGTGTCATTTCCATACCAATAGTCGAAAGTGCTTGGGAGGTATAATTTATATCTTTTCTTACCAAACAAGAACTATACATCTCTCCCACAGAATTTTCGGCTGCAATACAAAAGGAAGACATGTCGGTTACTTCTCGGGCTAAAAGTTCCCAGATATTTCGATTTCTATAACAAAAATTGAGAATCAATCTGACTGATCGTTATTATTAACAACAACACATTTTACATCTTCCTTCTCTCTCTAATTTAATTCTGTTCAAAATCAAATTGTTACACTAATTTAGCAGCATCTCCAGTATCTCATTGAACACGCCGCAAAGTTAACTTCAATGGTTCCTTACATACAGATGTCCACAGTCCAGGTGGAATTTTTTTAATCCTCGTATAATGAATCCAAGAATCTATTCCTTCTAGTTTCACAGCAGTGTTTGTTATTAACAGCACCTGGAAAGGTCCTTTCTACTTTTCTCCAAGAGGGTCGTCCTTCCACGTTCGCAAATAAACTTGATCCCCTGGATTAAATGAGTGTACTGGAAATTCAAGAGGTAAAGGTGTCTTCAAAAGGACATACTTATGGAAAGAATTCAACACCTTACTCAAAGATAAAAGATATTCAGTTAATACTTTTTCTCCTATTACATGCATTTGTTCTGATCCTCCTGTCAAATTAACACTATCAGGTTTTCCATATAAAATTTCAAATGGACTCACTTTTTCTTTAGCTCTAGGGGTCACCCTAATTCTCAACAAGGCAAGTGGTAAGGCTTCGATCCACTTCAATTGAGCTTCCTGACATATTTTAGAAATTTGTCTTTTCAATGTTTGATTCATCTTTTCCACCTGCCCACTAGATTGAGGTCTCCAAGGGGTATGGAGATCCCACTTAATCCCTAATGTTTCACTCATGTTTTTAACAACCTCTGCTACAAAATGTGGACCTCTGTCTGAGGATATTCCTAAAGGGACTCCAAACCTTGGAATTATTTCTTTCAACAAATGTTTTACAACCTCTTTTGCCTTGTTGGTTCGACACGGGAAAGCTTCCGGCCATCCAGAGAAGATATCTACCAATATCAATAGATATCGGTATTGGTTACATCGCGGTAACTCTGAAAAATCTATTTGCCAATACTCACCGGAAGTTATGCCTCTTTTTACCTCTCCAGGAGGCGGTCGGATTTGTATTTTCGGACAAATCTCACATTTATTACTCACACTTTTAGCAATCAATAACATTTTGGTTCCTATCGCATATCGTCTTACTGATTCCACCATTGCCTCTGTTCCCAATATGTGTTTCAGCATGGGTTTTGACCATTAATTTCTTCATAATTTCAGGGGTCACTATACATTGTCCATGTGAAGTTATCCACCATCCTTGATCATTCTTCTTACAATGTAATAACATAGCTAATTTATTTTCTTTCTCATTATAATTTGGGGATTCCACCTGAATTTCTTTTGATGGAATTAAAACATAAATCATAGTATTTAATGCTACACGTTTAGCAGCCTTATCTGCTTTTCGATTTCCTTGTATTACTTTTGAGTCCCCTTTTTGATGAGCTTTACAATGAATCACCGCAACTTCTTTAGGTTTCTGTACTGCTTCCAACAAATTCAAAATCTCTGTTCCATATTTTATAGGGGTACCGCTAGCAGATAAAAGTCCTCGCTCCTTCCATATTGCTCCATGAGCATGCACAACTCCAAAAGCATATTTAGAATCTGTATAGATGTTAACTCTTTTACCTTTAGCCAAATTTAAGGCTTTTGTGAGGGCTATAATTTCTGCTTTCTGGGCGGATGTATTTGGAGGTAATGCTTTTACTTCTCCATCTTCAGTTAAAGTTACCACGGCATAACCAGCCCTCCTTTCTCCTTTTACAACAAAGCTGCTTCCATCAGTAAATAATTCTTCATCCGGAGTTTGGAGAGGGACATCTTTCAGATCTGGCCTGCTGGCATACACCTGTTCGATAACTTGTAAACAATCATGGTTAAGATCACGCTCTTTTTCACTTGGCATTAAAGAGGCAGGATTTTCTTCAGGGCCTTTGGTTGCCTCATACAATGGTTCTGCCATCAAACCATAATTTGGAATCCAAAGGCGACACCATCCAGCCATTCCTAGAAATCCTCTCAACTCTCTTTTGGATTGAGGGGGTGCCATCCTGCAAATGGCTTCTTTTCTACCATTTCCCAATCTTCGCTGTCCTTGGGAAATCTCAAACCCCAAATAAATTACAGTTTGTTTTGCAATTTGTGCTTTCTTCTCTGACCCCCTGTAGCCAGCCATTCCCAAAAAATTTAGGAGGCTAACAGTCTTTTCTTTGCAGATCTCAGTAGTATCTGCTCCCAATAGGATGTCATCAACACACTGAAGGAGGGTGATTTGATCTTCCTTACCGGACCACTGTTCCAGTTCCTTATTCAGAGCTGCTCCAAAGATGGTTGGGCTATTTTTAAACCCTTGTGGCAGCACGGTCCAGCAGAGCTGAGTCCTCCTCCCAGTCGAAGGATCTTTCCATTCAAAAGCAAAAATCTTTTGGCTGTTTTCTTCCAGAGGTATACAAAAGAAAGCATCTTTCAAATCTATAACAGAGAAATATGCATTTGATTCATTGATAGTTGTTAACAGCGTATATGGATTAGGGACTATTGGGTGAATGTCCACCACTAACTGGTTTATCGCTCTTAAATCTTGAACCAGCCTCTATCCTTGGTTATGTGGCTTTTCCACTGGAAGGACAGGAGTATTATAATCAGATTGACATTCTCTTAAAAGTCCGTATTTAAGAAAATTATTTATTATTGGTTCCAAACCTTTTCTGGCTTCTATACTAATAGGATATTGTTTCTTTCTTACCGGTCGAGCTCCTGTTTTCAATTCAACTTTTACCGGTTCCACATTTTTCGCTCTTCCTGGTTTCTCTGTTGCCCAAACAAAAGGGTAAACTGCATCTTTAATCTCTTCTGGAATTTCTTCAGATTCATCTGTGTTTGTCTGTAATAAATAAACTTGGGCTTGCCAGGCATTAGCTTCAGGAAAATGAACTTGGATCTTTCCTTTTTTAAAGTTAATTTGTGCTCCCAATTTATTCAATAAATCCCGTCCTAAGAGAGGCATGGTGCATTCCGGTATATATAAAAATTCATGCATCAGTGTTTTTCCTCCAATTTTACATTTTAAAGGTTTCAAAAAAGGCCTTATCTCCTTCTTTCCCGTGACCCCAACAATAGATACATTAAATTTATTCATTGGTCCTTTACATGTATTTATAACAGAATATTTTGCTCCAGTATCTACTAAAAAATCGACTACTTCATCTCCCAGCTTTACTGGAACCAGGGGCTCAGCTGGGAAAATATCATTTTCTACCCCCGGTCCCCATCATTCAGAGTCTCCTCCCATCATAAGTAAATCAGCTTCAGGTGGTATCTGCTGTGACTGAGTCATGACTGCTCCTTTGTTCTCTGGACACTCACTCTTCCAGTGTCCCTGTTTCTTGCATACAGCACATTGATTAAATCCTAATGGGGTATATTGTTTAAACATATCTCTACCTCCTCCGCCTTTTCCTCTCAAATACCCTCTACCTCTACCTCTCAAATATCTTCTACCTCTTCCTCCAGCTGATCCTTGGGCATTTACAAAAGCAGCTGCTAAAATAGCAGCTTTTTGTTTCCTGTCTTTTATTTTTTCTTTTTCCTGATTTTTCTCTTCCTCCTCTTCCCTATTGTTATACACCTTATAAGCAATTTCAATTAACTGTGATATAGTAATTCCTGTAATCCCATCCACTTTTTGCAATTTCTTTCGAATATCTGGAGCAGCTTGCCCTACAAACAAAGTAGTAAATATTGCTCTATTCTCATCAGTCTCAGGATCTAAGTCTGTCCATTTCCTAGCTGCCTCACATAATCGTTCATAAAAGGTGGATGGGTCCTCTGTTTTTCCCTGAATTATTTGAGTCAATTTCGCCAAATTCTTTGGGCGGGATATTCCATTCTTTCCTCCATACAAAATTAATTGTTGATACTGTTTAATCATCAATTTCCCATCATTACTATTAGGATTACAATTTGGGTCTTGAGTTAGCATAAAATGAGCAGGATCTTCTTTTGCATTTATTCTCTCATTTTCTATATTTGCTTTTTCTAATATTACCCTCTTTTCTTCAGGAGTAAACAAATTATTCAAAAGAATTTTAATACCTTGCCAATTTGGATTATGATTTTCAATAATTGTTTGAAAAGGTCTATACTCCTTTTCAGAATTCTTTCGACATGATCCTGCTAATTCTTTCCAATTCATTAAATCAGAAGTTGTAAATGGTACTTTCACAAATACTGGCTCCCCCCTTGGGCCCACTGCCTGGCGAAGGGGTGCTAACCCTTGCTGGGTTCTAGTCCTGCCAGCTATCGGACTAAAAGTATTGCTTCCTCTTGCTTCGGTTTCAGAAGTTTCATTTTTACTTGGTGGTACTAACATTTGTGTATCTTCCTCTTCTTCTCCTAGTTTTAAACATCATTTTCCTATGCTACAAGCAGAACAACAATGCACTTTTGGTTCCTTATTTTCCATCATCATCATCATCACATTAAAATCTAAATCTAAAAGTTTATATTTTTTCCAAATTTCATGATCATTTCTCAAAGAAAAAAAAAACAAATTACATAAGGTACCTCATAACATTAATTGTAAAATAGTATTATATTGCAAGGTTCCCAATTCTGGCCATTTTTCCTCATCTTCTAATTTATACATTGGCCACCATTTAGTACAATATTCAATTAATTTATCCTTTCTCAAAGGATTACCCCCAAATTTTCCCCAATGTTTAATGATGCATCCTAAGGGGGAACAAGGTGTTACTTTTGATGGTTGAGCTCCCATATCTTTACCAAAAAAAGAACGTTCTTTACCACAACTTCATATACTCCAGTCGTCACTGTCAAACGCATATGAATATACCGGTTTACCCCTGGCGCCTACAACTTCATATACTCCAGTCGTCACTGTCAAACGCATATGAATATACCTCTTTACCTGTGGCCACAATTCCTTACCAAATGCATGCACAGTTTTATACTCCAGAACAATATCTCATTTACCTTAGCGTTGCACCGTTGAGTCACTCACCTGCTCTGGTCGGGGAGAATACTCACGGAGTCCCCGATCAAAAGGTCGGTGCGCGCTGGAGTCCGGAGAGCAGGGTCTCCCCACCGAGAGCCGGCGAGTCGATCCGGGCAAGGCTTCACAGCAGTCCCATCTGGGTCGCCAAAAACTGTTGTCCAAAAAGCGGATTCGTGCCCGGCGTGCAAGTAACCAATTCCACACGCTCAGGAGAGATATTGTTTTATTCAGGCCTGGGTGCTCGGTGGACTTGCCACAAATCAAGCACACACGGTCTAATCACCTTTCTGTTTATATCCATGCTTCTCATACATATTTTAAGTTTCCTTGTTACATATGCGTTACATTTCCGAGAACTAATTATAATATTGCATCATCTTAAACACATGCGCACTAAAGCCTTTAGGGTCTTCTTGGGGGTCTTGGGTGGTCTCTGGTGGTCGGCAGGGCAGTGAACTCTTCATGAACTTATTTCCTCTTTACCTTATAGGGTCGCAATTTGTCCCTGAGCCATGCTTGGACCACGTCTGTTTATAGTTTCCATAGCTAAAATTAATTATCACTACTTCTAAAACACACACCTGTTAGTTACCTAACTTCTAAGCAACAAGTCTTCATTGTTTAAAATTACAGAAGCGAGCAATATAGAATCCACAACAAACTAAACTATCTATCACCATAGTGTTCTTAAATTAAAACATATACATCTTGATCTCCTCCAATCAAACACCCACTCACTAGCTTCATCATTCTGGTTTCTTATTAACTGGTCTTTTAACCCAGTTCTGGGTGAGGGCTATACACAGGATGATAACACTTTGAAGATTAATATTGATTAAGATTAACATTAACAATTGTGCAGGGACCTTTGCGCAGCGGGGGGTCGGTGTGTGGAGACCCCCATGCAATGGGGGGGGGGCAGTGCAGGAAGACCCTTATGCAATTGGTTGGTGTGCAGGGGACCCTCGTGCAATGGCGGGCAGGTGCACGGGGACCCTTGTGCGATGGTGGGGATCGTGCAGGACCCTCGTGTGACAGTGGTGGTTATTTTTCTCGGCAGTACCCTTGGGTTCGGGAGCAAAACAGCCGGTGCCTGAAACCACTGGGGTGTTTTGACTGCTGCTGAGCAGCCTCGAGGCCGCCTCCGGTTCCCACATGGCTCCCATGGTGTGCGCGGACCCTCCTGCAACGGGTGCAGGTGTGCAAGGAGGGTGATCCGGGGTAGGGGTCCCTCTCTGGAGGCACCCAGCTCGAGCTGGCACCTAAGAACTAATCAAGGAGTAATGAGGAACCTTCTCTTGCACCTGACGTTAACCAGCGGGATCCCAGGGTCAGACCCTGTTACGGTGATTGGACCCTGGGGAGGTGGCAGAGGGTGCCCTGGACAGGTTGGGGGGGTTCCCTGGGGAGGAGGGGAGCCCCCACCCCCCTGACTGTGGGCACTCCCCCCAAGGAGCAGAGCATGGTGCAAGACTTTAGGGAGGATGAGGGCTAGCAGGTCCCCGACATGGCAGTGCCGGCTCTTCCCAGTGTCTCCCCAGTGCTGGAGGGGGGGTGTGTGTGTGTGTCTCATGACCATGGGGATGGGGGGGGGGGCCTCAGGATGGGGCAGGGGGGGAATCCTGGGGTCCGGGAGGGACCCTGGGAGTGGGGTAGGTAGGGGGACATTGGGGGACAGAGGTGTTTCTCGGGAGATTGAGGACACCATGTGGGGAGTTGAGACTGGGAGGGATGACCCTGGGGAGGTGGGGGGCACCGCGGGGAGAAGGGATCCCACCCCCGACACCTGCAGCCACCCCCAGGGGCAGCTGGGACCCCGACCCACTGGGGGACCAGGATGGGAACGATGGGGACTCACTCATGGATACTGCACAGGTAATAAAATAGTTCATGCTGCACCCTGTTGTAGGGTCTCTGGGGTGCCCTGGGCCCTGGGCGCCGAGTCCCCATGACAGCCAGCCCTTCCCGGGGGTCCCCAGGCTGCCGGGCTCCTCTGGCCCCAGCCGGCGGGAGCTGTGTCCTCCCAGCCGCTGGCCACGCAATGGCAGCACCGACCCACGGCCACGCGGAGACAGGGCTGGGGACAGGGCCGGGGTTGCCTGCGCTCCACCTGGGTGGGTCTGCAGGGCTCGGGCAGGGGGGACCCGGCATCCTGCAGCTCCGCTCCTACCCTGGGGACCCCAAACACCCCCGGGGGTGCGTCGCTGTCCCTGTCGCTGGTGGCAACCGGCATGGGGGGAAGGTGACAGTGAGGGTCCCCGCCAGTGGCCCGGAGTTCGTCACCACTGGCGGGACAGGGGACAAGCAGGGCCAGCACCAAGGAGCGACGGCAGCACAGCCTACTCTCTGGGGGTCCCCACCCCCTGTCCCCAGGGGTCCCCTCTGTCCCCGTGTTTTATTGGGGGAACACAGAGCCCAACGACCAGCCGCAGGGACAGGGGACGGGGAGCTGCCCCAGGGATGGGGACAGCACCGGGACACGCCGATACTCTTGGGGGTGCTGGCATGCGGGGGGGGGGGCACCCTAACCATTGCCGCCCGGGATGACGAATGCACCGGGATGAGGGAGGCACCGGGATGGGGACGGCGCATGGAGGGGCCAGAGCCGGCGCGCGAACGCCGGGCTGCAGGACCACGCTTCGGCTTCGGGGCGGCAGCAGCGAAGGCGGCGGCGGCGGCGGCGGCGCTGCTGCGCACCTGAGCGGTGCCGGCGCTGCAGTACCGCGATTCGGCCACGGGGCGGCAGCAGCGAGCAGCGGCCGGGCGGCGCGTGCACGGGGGCGGCACCGGCGCTGCAGGTCCGCGCTTTGCAGGCCCAGCGCCCGCCGGCACCGCGCACGTGGGGCGGCAGCGGCGTTTCCTTACCGGAACGAACCAACGAACGCGGCGGCATCACCCCGCAGGCAGCACAGTACGGCATTGCCGTTACCGGCGGACGGCAGCGCGGAGAAAGGGGGCGCCACCGCGCATGCGCGGCTCAAGAGCTGCAGTACCGAATTCTGGTCGCTCGGTGGCAGCAGCGAGCAAAGGAGAGCGCGCCAATGCGCATGCGCGGCTGAAGAGCTGCAGTACCGAATTCTGCTCGCTCGGTGGCAGCAGCGAGCAAAGAAAGGCGCGCCACTGCGCATGCGCGGCTCAAGAGCTGCAGTACCCAGTTTTGGTCGCTCGGTGGCAGCAGCGAGCAAAGAAAAGCGCGCCACCGCGCATGCGCGGCTCAAGAGCTGCAGTACCCGATTTTGGTCGCTCAGTGGCAGCAGCGAGCAAAGGAGAGCGCGCCAATGCGCATGCGCGGCTGAAGAGCTGCAGTACCGAATTCTGGACGCTCGGTGTCAGCAGCGAGCAAAGAAAGGCGCGCCACTGCGCATGCGCGGCTCAAGACCTGCAGTACCCGATTTTGGTCGCTCGGTGGCAGCAGCGAGCAAAGAAAAGCGCGCCACCGCGCATGCGCGGCTCAAGACCTGCAGTACCCGATTTTGGTCGCTCGGTGGCAGCAGCGAGCAAAGGAGAGCGCGCCAATGCGCATGCGCGGCTCAAGAGCTGCAGTACCGAATTCTGGTCGCTCGGTGGCAGCAGCGAGCAAAGAAAGGCGCGCCACTGCGCATGCGCGGCTGAAGAGCTGCAGTACCCAGTTTTGGTCGCTCGGTGGCAGCAGCGAGCAAAGAAAGGCGCGCCACTGCGCATGCGCGGCTCAAGAGCTGCAGTACCGAATTCTGGTCGCTCGGTGGCAGCAGCGAGCAAAGAAAAGCGCGCCACCGCGCATGCGCGGCTCAAGACCTGCAGTACCCGATTTTGGTCGCTCGGTGGCAGCAGCGAGCAAAGAAAGGCGCGCTACTGCTCATGCGCGGCTGAAGAGCTGCAGTACCGAATTCTGGTCGCTCGGTGGCAGCAGCGACCAAAGGAGAGCGCGCCACCGCGCATGCGCGGCTCAAGAGCTGCAGTACCCAATTCCGCTCGCCGGGTGCCACCGTCGCCTCACCGGCCCTTTCCCCTTCTCTCCGCCCAGTTCGTACCATCGACAGACGGTAACTGCTTACTGGCGGTACTGGGCTTAGATTTCCCTGCCCTTTTCCCACTCGCGGCCCGGGCACTAATCTTCATCGCCTCTGTACCAAAAAGCACCCGGTGGCTCCAGCATTTCAGTCCTTTCCCTTTGGCCGCTTTACAAGTCCCGTGGTGGTTTCTGCCCGTGCCCCCCAGCCCATTACCCGGGGAGGAGAAGCAGCACGGGGAACCTGTGGAACAGGTTTCTTTCTAACCCGGGGGAAGCCCCAGGGATCGCTGTCTCGGTCTGCAGGTGGCATCGGGGTTGTGGGAGTGACAGCGGCGACTCAACAGATGCTGGAGAGAGATTTAAAAAAAATAAGGCCACACGGGTGACACCCTGAGAGCAGGGGAGGGGCAGCTATGTCCATCAGGAAACCGCGCTTCTGAGCAGACCCGGTGCCAGTGGCTGACCTGCAAACGAGCAATACGCTGGTGGTCCTGGGCCTTTGTTGCGGTGTTTGCACCTTTCCTCGCCTCTGTGCTATCAGCACTCTGCTCTCCTCATCCTGCACACACGCAGGGCTTGCCACTTGGAGGAGAGACGCTGCACGACATCACTTACCACCCTGCCCTCCAGCGTGCAAAGGAATTAGAAATGAAGCAGGGAAAGCCAAGAGGCCTGCTGGTGTATTAGGCGTCCTCAGCAGTTGACCGTAGAGCCCGGCAGGTTCCATCCTTGCTCTGTGCTTTTGTAGCTTGAACCCCCGATTGTTTTGCCATCGAGACTGCAAGGCGAGGAATACGCCTCTACTTGAACAAGCAAGACCCCTGCCAAATAGCTGAGCTGTGCGCAGTGATAGGTGGCTGCCTGTGACCGACACCTTTTTCTGCTAAAACCAGAGCACGCTTCCCTTGTGAAGAGCCATCGGCAGTACAGAACGTACCTGAGCTCTCCTTGCACCGGCTGCCCAGAGAACGGCGTCTTAGTTCGACTGAAGCGTGCAGCAGCCTGTCGTCATCCCAGCCCCTCGCCCTCGAGCAAGCGGCTGCCTGTAGCAGCGGCAGAACCACTGCTGCGCAGAGGGGAAAGGAATGGCTTGGCGTCAAGCTCTGCGGGCTGCCTGTGGCCCCTGCGGAGCCGACGACCTCGGCAGCCCATACAAAGGGCGAAGCTAGCAGCCTGAGAAGGAGTCACAGGGTGCTGCAGCTCCTGCCACAACCATCCTTCCCAGCCTGCTCATGGAGCACAAGGCACTTGAAAGCAGCAGGAAAGAACAAGGATGGCAAGATGGCAGGAATAACACGGAGAGCCTAAAGCGTTTAGCCAGCAGGGCTTGCAACTCACCTTGTGCCGTGGTTTAATCCCAGCTGGCAACTCAGCACCACACAACCGCTCACTCGCTCCCCCCTCAGTGGGAGGTGGGAGAGAATTGGAAGGGCAAAAGTGAAAAAACTCCACTTGTAAGGAAAAGGGGGGGAAAAAAACCCCAAACAACAGAGAGAAAAACCCCAGACAGACAAGCGGTACAAATGAAAACAATGGCTCACCGCCAACCGCCCGATGCCCAGCCAGCCGCAGCCCAGCAGCGCCCCCCCCACCAACCGCCCCCTGAGTTTTATTTCCTGACGTCACAGGGTCTGGAACATCCCCTGGGTCCGCCGGGGTCAGCTCTCCCAGCGGTGCCCCCTCCCAGGCCCTCGCGCACCCCGAGCCCGCTCGCCGGCAGGGCGGGGCGAGGAGCAGAACAGCCCCCGGCGCCGTGCAAGCGCTGCTCAGCAGGAACCCACGCAGCCCCGTGTCACCGACGCTGTTTGCAGCACAAACCCAAAACGCAGGAGGAGGGAGAGTGGGGTGGGAGTGGGGTGCGGGGGAGCGGGAGGGGGGTGCCAGAGTTTGGGCGGGGGGCAACGGGCAGGTTGGCGGGGCAGGCAGCACCCCAGGGGTCCGGGGCAGAGGGGTTACGGCAAGGCAGTGCGGAACACGGGGGGTGGGAGGAGGGAGAGGAGAGAGGAGGGCAGTGCGGGCACGAGGTAGGAGGGCAGGGGATACGGGGGACGCGTCACGGGGAAAACCTCGCACGGTGGGAAAAACCTCGCACGGGAAAGGCGGGGCGGACACCGGGAGGGGCGGGGGGGGACATGCGTGGGGGTGACCTACGCCAGGGGGTCCACCCGGGACCACCCACAGCAGAAAACTCGCCTGGGATAACCCGCAACAGATAATCCGTTCCCGATGACTGACCCTTGCTGGATAACCACGAGCGATGCCCCTCAAGTGGCTGGTGTTTCACCCCAAATCTTCCCCAAATCGGGGGGTTTTTTGCTTTTCCATAATATCAAAATTGGGGTTTTTTCCTTTTCCAAAACATTCCACCATTTGGAGGTTTTTCAACGCTTTTTCACACAAAAATTGGTGGTTTTTGCTTTTTCGTTTTGTGTGTGAAAATGGGGGTTTTTTTGCTTTCCGGCTGCCCAAATCCAGGCGGATTTGGCTTTCCCGGGAGCTCCAAGTTGGGTATTTTTCCCCCAAAATTGCGGGCTTTTTTTTCCCCCACCCCTTGCAGGCCCCGAATTAGGGGTTTTGTGGTATTTTTAGGCCATGGCGGCAGGTCCCGCCCTGCGTGCGCAGCCCTGCAGGGGAAAGTCCCTGTTGGGGGAACTGGCCCCCAATCAGGATGGGAACAGGCGGAAAAGGAGAACAGGGAAGAGGCAGCTTTTGAAAGCGCTTTTATATCTTCAATAGAGAGGTGTTTCGGGGCGGGGGGGTGGGGGGGGTGGGGGGCGTCGAGTTTTAAAATCCTTTCTATAAACAGGGTTTCTTTGCATTTTAAAAACCTTATTATCATAGACATTTACACTTAATGTATTTACACATATCTCTATATATATATTTAGTGAATATATTTATCTTTCACTTATATCCCCGTTTCCCACTTATTATATATACTACCTGCTCAGACTATGGATCTGTTGACTTCCATATTTTGAACACTTAAATGTCTTTATAGACTTCTCTATTTACACTTACATATATTTACACCTATATCTTTATAGACTTAGATTTTAGACTTAGATGTCTATTTACACTTGTACATAATCTCTTAGATTACATATAATATCTATGTAGACTCTCTATGTAACACGTAGTAAGTGTAGATAGCGGTATCTATTCAGACCTTTTTCTATTTTAAATTCCTTCATGTATAAAATGTATCATCCTTTTTGCATTTGGAAGTTCTTTATTTTTTAATTTATAGAGACAAAATTTTAAAATTTTGTATTTTAAAACCCTATATACATCTTTCGAATTTTTTTATACTCTAAAATCCTTTATATAATAGGGCAGATATAGGTTCTTATTTTGAAATCCTTTTGTACGTATAAATTAATATTATTTTTCAATATATGTAACAAGGAGAGATTTTTTTTCTCTTTCGAGGCCTCACAGATATATTTACAGTTTTTAAAAATTTTTGAACGCCCCCCCATGAATTTTCAGGCAATTTGGGCTGTGACCCCCTTTGGGGGGGGGGGGGGGGAGGGGGGGACACGGACCCCCATGACCCCCCATTCCCCACTCACCTGCTCCTCCACGGCATCATCACCCCCGTGGTGATGCTGGGGTGCCCCAAATGACATCATCACCCCTCCAGGCCCCCCAACCCCCCCTTTTTATTCACCCCCCCAAAAAGACACAAAACGAGGGAAACGGCCCCAACCGGCAGCTCGTTACTTTAATAATGCCGTTTACGTATGTACGCACGCACCCCCGCCAAAAAGGGGGGCTCTGCTAGAAAGATAAAGGAGGGGCGGCCCCCCCAAACGCTTGCAGCCCCCCCCAGCCCCCGTCCCGCAGGCTGCCAGCCGGCCCCTTACCCTCAGCACGCCTAACGACCGGCAGGCAAACCTGGGCCAGGGGTCTCTCCTGAGCACCACGGGACGCTCACAGCGAGGCATCTGAAAAACAAAAATCCCAACGGATATTTCAGCACGTTAAAAAAACAGCACCGAAGGCAGCAGAGGAATTCGGTCAGGATAAGGGAGAGGGTAGCAGTCGAGCTAAAGGAGGGTGCCAGGCAAACGGGTCAGCTCGAAACACAACGCCGCCTTTAAAAGCTCGAGCGATTCGAACGCTTAAAATCAGCGTGAAGACTAATTGACACGATTCTGAACACGTTCTTCGCAGAGAAGTAAACGCTCTCGCTGGTGTCGGAAAACGCCTCGTCCCTTCCTTACAGCACCGCTGCCGGGAGATAACCCCGTGAGGCTGCAGGACAAGGGCGCGCCGTAATCAGCATCTACGCGCACGGATCCACCTCCGCAGCTCCAGCCCTTGCGCTGCTGCTGCTGCTGCGCATCTCGCTCGCTTGGCCGATAAAGCTGAAAGTGAAGCGTAAAACTTTGAAGAGTAAAATGAAAAAGAAAGAACAAATCTCAGCAATTCATTTTATGCTAAAAAGGCGTGCGCACGCTTACATACGTACAATGAGAAGACTCATACTATAAAAATATTTGATTTTCCTTTTGCGTTAATTGAAATTGCGTAGCTGTGAATTCATACCGTTAAATTATCTACCTCCAAGCTACACAGCTATCGTTTGACCAGGGGTTTTGCGTGTGTGACATGACTAGGAAGGACGCCTGGCCAGCTGCGCCGAGACCGATGCTACCGAACTGCCGGGGAAACGCGCCGTCGAAAGCGAGACAGAAATAAAGTGCTTCAGAGCACTCTGCCAAAAGATCAGGAAAAAAGCCCCTAACGTTCAGTTGCCTCTCTTTTTAAACGTTTAGAGCAACTACCCAACTGCTTAAGCACACCTAATAAATTATACACTACAGCTATTTGGCAGTTGCAGTTTAAACAATGCAAGTCAGTTTGGAAATTAGACAATTTTAACTTTCTTTTTTTGGGGGGGGGGGAGGGGGAGGGCAGGCGGTGGGGAATATCAAATCCCCGGTGCTGCAATACGTAAGGCTACCAAAAAGGACTGGCAGGTTTGCTAACGCTGTTGGCTGTACCCAAGCGTGCGGAGGAACGCGTCTTTACGATCTCTCGACCGTTACACCCGAGAACCAAAGATCAGCCATACGTCGACTATTGGAAGATGTGCTGCGCTTGGGTCCTTGCAAGGAAATCGACTTAACTCCTTTTTTTTTTCCAGAGAGAGTGAAAAGTCTCCTTGCGGATGACTTCTGCTGCCAAGCACGTCATCTCTGAAGATCCATTCTGATGGGAAGTTCGTAAAAGGCAACTCCTTTGAATGAAAAAGATTTCCATTCTGGAAAATCTCTTTCCAACCGAAGTCAAAATTACGCGCTGCAGGTTAGGAAAAAGGACATTAGAGAATCAGTAACTCACCGAAAACACATCAGGACTCTCTGTCGCTAGTTACGAGGCTGCTACCGCTTCTCGGGAAAGCCTGGAAAACACACCGAAGCGACGCCGATTTGTCCCGTGTTGTCCACGCCTCTTCTTTGACCTTGATTGCTTTTAGCACAGATGCTAGTATCTCAGTAAGGTTTTCGAGTGCTCCTGTAAGGTATTTTAAACACTGACTGACTGAAAAAGCATAAAGCTTTTATCGTGAAAACAAAGCCTGTTTCTCCCGAACATCCGAACTCTTACAAACGGTTCCTTTCCTCTTCTAGTCCAACATTATTTTCACAGCACCCTTTAATAGCAAGCACACAGAAACAGAAGACTCTGCTTTCAGGAAGAGAAAATAGACGAAGGAAAGCAAGCCTTGAATAGGCGTACCACGCTCCAGAACAGACCTTTATTTTTAGTATTTGTGTTAAAATATTTCATGTTAAAAAATCAGATAGAAGGAGAGCTGCCACATTCTTCGTGTTAACTGTAAAGTCCACACTACAAGCACCTTAGGAAAAATGCAGACACATATCACAGGCATACCTTGTTCTTGCAGACCACTATGGATCCTTTCCATCCGTCTCGTACTTTCACGGCAGTTGACATTCTGCTGAGAGGAAAGGCAAAAAAAAAAAAAAAAAACAAACCACGTTTAGCACAAAGCTTCCTTTTCTGTGAAGACTACAACTGAATGGAGGAGAAAGTATTTTGCATCATCTTTGGTGCAGTTGTTGAGACAGGCCACTAGAGCTTATGCATGTTTTAGACCACCGTGCCTTTTTTTTTGGCTCATCGGCAGCTTTAGTTTCGCTAGAACTCACTTGCCTAGAGACGCGCAGGTGACAGGCACAGACACCTACGTACGTTTTCTCAAGCCTAAGTAGAGCCGCGATTTCCTCACCCTATACGTCCCAAGTTGAGTATTTTTGTTAAAGAGTACGGCAACCCGTCTGTCCTCGCGAACTCGCTGCAAAAGAGGAATCCTTTTTTCCAGGACGTTTCTCCAGACGGTCAAGATCTTTGAAAACTGCAGTTGTGCCACCAAACCTGCTCAGGGTCCCTCCCAACCTTTGACCATCGTTAGATTTAACAGGCACACGCTCTATTCCGTCTTCCAACAGCAAAAATACATAACGCCCCCAGACCCCTAGCGCAACCCTACGGACGTCCACACGCACCTCGCTGTTTTGATGAGGAGCCACTGAGCACCCCTGCGAGCACAGCGGGATCATGCGCAAGACCAGTGTCCTGGTTTCGGCTGGGATAGAGTTAATTCTCTTCCTGGTAACTGGTATAGCGCTGTGTTTTAGATTTAGGACGAGAAAAACGTGGATAACACGCTGATGTTTTAGTTGTGGCTAAGTAGCGCTTACGCTAGTCGGGGACTTTTCAGCTTCTCATGCCCTGCCAGCGAGAAGCTGGGAGGGACCTTAGCCAGGACAGATGACCCAAACCGGCCAAAGGGACAGTCCATACCATATGACGTCACGCTCAGTACATAAGCTGGGGGAGTTGGCCGGGCGGCGGCGACTGCCGCTCGGGGACCGGCTGGGCATCAGTCGGCGGGCGGTGAGCAATCGCATTGTGCGTCGCTTATTTTGTGTATTCTTTTATCGTTACGATTGTTTCCCCTTCCTGTTCTGTCCCATTAAACTGTCTTTACCTCATCCCACGAACTTCACTTTTTTTTCCCGATTCTCTCCCCCACCCCACTTTGGGGGCAGGGGGAGCGAGCGAGCGAGCAGCTGCGTGGTGTTTAGCTGCCTGCCGGGTTAAACCACAACAACCAGCTTCACCTACGCCGATTTCCGCGAATGCAGCTTCTGAAGCTTTAAACTGAAAACCGTATCTTGACACTTTGCCGCGGCAGAAACGATCCGTAACTAGAACTCTACAAAAACGCAGTAACGCAAATTGCAAACCCACAGCAGCGACAGCTTCAGAAATATTTCTACCGGGAACAAGGGAGAAAAACAATACAGTTTCATCTCACGCACAGGAAAGCAGCAGGCAGAGAAAAGGGTCGGCATTCGTAGCCCTTGCAGAACGCAGGCATTCTCCTTCCATTCCTAAACCCGCCTCTTAGGTCGAAACATCACAACACTACTACGGCAATATCGAGAGCAGGGAACAGCAGCCCTGCCGCTGGATGTGCTACTGACTCATGCTATTTACGTAGCAGGACACCTAGACAGAGGGGCACGTTTTTCCACACACAACCCTGAACTTCCTGAAAATTTATGTTTACCAAAACGAGCCATTTGGAACACATTGCCAAACAATGTTTGGCAATAAAACTTTGATGTGTTTGACACACACAAATTTGGGGTAACTCGCTACTTGCTTCCTGCTGTTGTTGTTCTTCCTTCAGAAATTCTACTTGTAGCCAAGTTATTCGCTACCGGTTCAAGCATTTACCTTCCAGGTATTACCAGCACATTTACACAGGCGAGGAACTAAATCGCTCTTCTAAAACTACCCGAGTGAAAATTACAGCCACGAAAGAGGAGTGACAGAGAAGAAAAGGAGAGGTCAGGCAGCAAGAGAGCTCTGCAGGCTGCCACCAGTCAACATCGCACTCTTTAAAAAAAAAAAAAAAAACAAAAAAAAAACAACAAACCAAAAAATAACACAAACACAAAAAGCCCACAAAAACCAACAACAAAACAAAACCTTGACGTTGTACCTTTTTTTTCTTTTGGAGCTCGTCCCTGTCTCAGCAGATTGTCTCGTCAGAGCATGAAATGCAGATGATCTGTATCCCGATGACATCTGCACGCGATGAACACGTGTTCAGAAATAGTCCAGATCTGTAAGACCGGTGTCATTTGTGTGGTTTTAATAATCATAACTCCGTTTTATTGACCGATGCATTTGCGAGGAAACTAAGTAACTTTTAAACGTAGCCTCTCCTTGGGGAGAAAAATGCGTTAGGGAGTGAAAAAAATGATGATTCAGAGCTCCCAACCACGACGGAGCAGCGGGGAAATTAACAAAAGTGAAGGCCAACAGCAGCAACACGAAGCGACATTTGGCTTTAATTCTGATCACGTACTTAAGCGGCTCTCCAGGTCTATACCTCGATCCTATGAATGACTAGCCCTTTTTTGGAAGGACCAACTCTTTTCCTTAAAAGTCCTAGACTGAAGACTCCACTGAACAGAACGTGGATTGAGCCACAGGACAACGTGCCATCAACACTCTCAGGAAAAAAAAATCAAGTAAAAATCAAGTTTAAATATCAGTTTCCATCGTGTCTCATTCATTCCGTTTCTAGTGACACCTGGGTGCTCCAAAATTCACTATCCTGACACCACGTAGTACTACAAATTGAGTTACGCGTGTAAAAATAAAAGGCTATTTCCAACCTGCCCATAAAATCAGTATGAACAAACAGAAGAGAAACACTTGAACTTAAAGGACACAGGCAGCTCTTAATTTTTCGTAGATGAAAGCTCATTCTTTTCCCTGAAAGGAAAACACTCGTAACTACCCGGGTTAGTTACGCTAACGAGGGTACGTAGGCACGCTCTGTTCACGGCAATTGTTCATCAGCTTTTCTGCACCGGCAGCAAATTTGCCTTTTCCCTGGGTTTGACGTGGAGCACCTGCAGCGTCCTTGAACGCACCAATGTTTCTCCCGGCTCCCCCGGCCCCACACGTGCCATCACCTGAGCAGCAAGCGGTATCAACCACGCAGGATTTTCTTCACGTGACGCAGAAGGTGACGCTGGGAAAAGAGGAGGCACAAAATGAACCTGTTTGTCACACCCAGCCAACGGCGAAAACCCAGGGAAGGATTCTGCCGTGCGGGGCCGGGCTGTGCACCCCGGCAGCTCCAGCCGGCCGGTTTCGCTCCCCTTTGCCGGGTACCGGGGAGACACCGCCGCCTCGTGCTGCCGCCTGCCCCCCGGGGAGAGCCGGGGGACCCCCACCTCACTTCAGCCCTCGGGAACGGGTCCGGGAGAGACCCTCCACGCAAAGAGAGCGGATCCACGCGTGGCGTGGATTTAATCCCCGAGGGAAGAGGCCGGGCTCCCCGCTGGCAGAAGGACAACTCGCCTCCCTGCCGCTCGGAGCGCCTTGCTGGGGACAGCCCTGCCTGCGCCTGGCTGCTCTTCAGCCGTGCTGGGAGTGCAGTCTGGCCGACGGATGCTCCGGCAAACAGACACTGCAGCGAATCGCAGCTCCCGCTCGTTACAGCTGCTGGTAATTTTGCCTCTGGCTAAGGCATGCCCCAGACAGCGGACACCTCGTCTCGTTCCAGCTCCTGCTTGCGACGGTTCTGGCTAATTGAAGCTCCAGCTCTGCAGCGTTGATTTCAGCTCCTTCTCCTTACAAGCTCCAGCTGTTTGCAACAGCCTGGGCTTTTGACAAGGTCGTAAACCAACCGCTGTCAAAACTCGACTATTAGGATAAAATATCATAGTTGGACATTGTATAAACATTAATCAGTTTGTAGGACTAATCAGTTAATAACTATTCGAAGCAGTCGACAAGCAAGAGCTGGACTCGAAGAGGGCGTGCGGGGTCTGAAAAGCAGAGACCACCTCTTCCCCCCAGAGACCACCGCACACGTTGAGTTGGGCCTGGTGCATGCCGGCCTCCCGCACTTCGGGGTCCGGCAGGACCAGAGCCCCTCCCCCTGGGGAGGGTCCACGCACCCTGCCCACCCCCTGCAGCCCCCAATGCCCTCCCACCCCCCCGCACAAACGGCCAAACCGGCTTCTGCTTTGGGCCCCCAAACCAGCTCACTTGGCACCCATTTCTGAGCCCAAAAACCCAGCTGCTGCGCCTGTTCTCAAGGCCCAAAGATGCCCCCGGGGAGGGCAAGCGCTTGTGTGATGCTTCGGGCAGAAACGGGGCTTTGAAAGGTCTGATCCCGGTGCCGGGGGAGCAGAGGCGAGCTGGCTGGGACCAGCTGTTGCTCCTGGAACAACCCCAAGTCCCTGCTCCGAGGTCTTCCCCTTGGGGCCCTAGGGTGGACCTGTCCCTCCCCTTCAAATGCTCCAGCAGTTTCGGGGGCAGAAGGCCGTTTCTAAGCCCTCTCTCCAGCAGCTCCTCCCTCGACTCGGCCAGTGAAGCCCCCAGACTCGAGCACCTCGCTGAGGCGGGCGGCCTCCATTGCCTACAGGCTGCCCGTCTGCCTGCAGGGAGGGCTGGGGGGTCCCCGGCCCCACGGGGCGACAGTGGGGACTCGCAGGGAGGGTCTGTTTGCACACAGCGCCCCCCCCGCCCCGGCCCCACTGCGCGGCCCCCCTAGGGCACACAGCGCCCCCCCCGGCCCCACTGCGCGGCCCCCCTAGGGCACACAGCCCCCCCCCCCCCCCCCCAGCCCCACTCCCCAGATGCTCACAGCCCCTCCTCCGCCTGGAGCCCCCCCAGCCCCCGTCCCCGGAGCCTGCAGGACAGCCCCCCCCCCGCCACAGCCCCACTCCTCGGCTCCCCGGGCCCGCGGCCCCTCACACTCACGCTGCGCCGCCGCCTCGGTGCAGAGCCCGCCGCGCGCCCCGTTGAAATACCCTCCGCAGCCAATCAGCGCGCGGCTCCACCGCACGGCCCGCGCGGGGCACGCCGGGAGTTGTAGTCCCCGCCCCGGGAGTGCGCATGCGCACGGCGCCTCGTGCAGCCCGGCTGCCTCTACATCGACACCCGTACAATGGAGGTGATCGTGCACCGACCCTGGTGCAACCCTTGTGCCCCCCATGCTCGCAGCCCCTCCCCGGTGTTTGCAAGCGCCTCCCAGCCCCAGGACCCCCGGTGCTCACAGCACCCGACCACACCATTTTCCAGCCCCGTGGGAGCCCCAAGCTCCACTCTCAAGCCCCGCCAGGACCCACAGCCCCACTCCCCAGCTCCTTGGGGGACTGCAGCCCCCGCCCCCAGCCCCACTCCCCAGCCCCCCTAGGACACACAGCCCCACTCCTCAGCGCATCTAGGGCGCACAGCCCCGCCCAGCCCCCCTCCCCGGCCCCCTCCGGGACGCACAGCCCCCCCCAGCCCCCCTCCCCGGCCCCCTCCGGGGCGCACAGGCCCCCCCAGCCCCCCTCCCCGGCCCCCTCCGGGACGCACAGCCCCCCCCAGCCCCCCTCCCCGGCCCCCTCCGGGACGCACAGCCTCCCCCAGCCCCCCTCCCCGGTCCCCCCGAGACGCACAGCCCCCCTCCTCAGTCCCCCAGGGGGTCCGCAGCCTCCCGCCAGCCCGCCGTGCCCGCGGCACCTCAGACTACTGCCGCCGCCGCCTGGGTGCAGACCCCGCCGCGCGCCCCGTTGAAATATCCTCCGCAGCCAATCAGCGCGCGGCTCCTCCGGGCCGCCCGCGGGGGGCACGCCGGGAGTTGTAGTCCCCGCCCCGGAAGTGCGCATGCGCACGGCGCCTTGTGCAGTGCGGGTGCCTGCGCAGGGACCCCCGTGCAACGGTGGGGATTGTGTTGTCCGAAAAGCGGATTCGTGCCCGGCGTGCAAGTAACCAATTCCACACGCTCAGGAGAGATATTGTTTTATTCAGGCCTGGGTGCTCGGTGGACTTGCCACAAATCAAGCACACACGGTCTAATCACCTTTCTGTTTATATCCATGCTTCTCATACATATTTTAAGTTTCCTTGTTACATATGCGTTACATTTCCGAGAACTAATTATAATATTGCATCATCTTAAACACATGCGCACTAAAGCCTTTAGGGTCTTCTTGGGGGTCTTGGGTGGTCTCTGGTGGTCGGCAGGGCAGTGAACTCTTCATGAACTTATTTCCTCTTTACCTTATAGGGTCGCAATTTGTCCCTGAGCCATGCTTGGACCACGTCTGTTTATAGTTTCCATAGCTAAAATTAATTCTCACTACTTCTAAAACACACACCTGTTAGTTACCTAACTTCTAAGCAACAAGTCTTCATTGTTTAAAATTACAGAAGCGAGCAATACAGTTTAGTTTGTTGTGGATTCTATCTATCACCATAGTGTTCTTAAATTAAAACATATACATCTTGATCTCCTCCAATCAAACACCCACTCACTAGCTTCATCATTCTGGTTTCTTATTAACTGGTCTTTTAACCCAGTTCTGGGTGAGGGCTATACACAGGATGATAACACTTTGAAGATTAATATTGATTAAGATTAACATTAACAATTCCCCCCTTTGAGACTTATGATGTTAAACATCATGAGCCTCATAATACTTATTTTCTACAAAAAGATACAAATTGAATCATACAACATGTAATCATAACTAAAATAACGATCAGTACCACAAACAAAAATAATTGTCTAAGCCAATTTAAATTTGGAAGCCACGAGAACAACCAAGAAAATCTAATCCTTCCAGTTCTTTAAACCCATATGCCAAATCTTTTAATTGTTGGATTTTCTTCTCCACTAACTGTGAATTATCACTTAAATTAAAACAACACATTCCTTTAAATTCTTCACAGCCATGATTGTGTCTTAAAAGTAAATAGTCAATTGCAGCCCTGTTTTCAAGTGTGGCTTCTCTTACTTGTGTCATTTCCATACCAATAGTCGAAAGTGCTTGGGAGGTATAATTTATATCTTTTCTTACCAAACAAGAACTATACATCTCTCCCACAGAATTTTCGGCTGCAATACAAAAGGAAGACATGTCGGTTACTTCTCGGGCTAAAAGTTCCCAGATATTTCGATTTCTATAACAAAAATTGAGAATCAATCTGACTGATCGTTATTATTAACAACAACACATTTTACATCTTCCTTCTCTCTCTAATTTAATTCTGTTCAAAATCAAATTGTTACACTAATTTAGCAGCATCTCCAGTATCTCATTGAACACGCCGCAAAGTTAACTTCAATGGTTCCTTACATACAGATGTCCACAGTCCAGGTGGAATTTTTTTAATCCTCGTATAATGAATCCAAGAATCTATTCCTTCTAGTTTCACAGCAGTGTTTGTTATTAACAGCACCTGGAAAGGTCCTTTCTACTTTTCTCCAAGAGGGTCGTCCTTCCACGTTCGCAAATAAACTTGATCCCCTGGATTAAATGAGTGTACTGGAAATTCAAGAGGTAAAGGTGTCTTCAAAAGGACATACTTATGGAAAGAATTCAACACCTTACTCAAAGATAAAAGATATTCAGTTAATACTTTTTCTCCTATTACATGCATTTGTTCTGATCCTCCTGTCAAATTAACACTATCAGGTTTTCCATATAAAATTTCAAATGGACTCACTTTTTCTTTAGCTCTAGGGGTCACCCTAATTCTCAACAAGGCAAGTGGTAAGGCTTCGATCCACTTCAATTGAGCTTCCTGACATATTTTAGAAATTTGTCTTTTCAATGTTTGATTCATCTTTTCCACCTGCCCACTAGATTGAGGTCTCCAAGGGGTATGGAGATCCCACTTAATCCCTAATGTTTCACTCATGTTTTTAACAACCTCTGCTACAAAATGTGGACCTCTGTCTGAGGATATTCCTAAAGGGACTCCAAACCTTGGAATTATTTCTTTCAACAAATGTTTTACAACCTCTTTTGCCTTGTTGGTTCGACACGGGAAAGCTTCCGGCCATCCAGAGAAGATATCTACCAATATCAATAGATATCGGTATTGGTTACATCGCGGTAACTCTGAAAAATCTATTTGCCAATACTCACCGGAAGTTATGCCTCTTTTTACCTCTCCAGGAGGCGGTCGGATTTGTATTTTCGGACAAATCTCACATTTATTACTCACACTTTTAGCAATCAATAACATTTTGGTTCCTATCGCATATCGTCTTACTGATTCCACCATTGCCTCTGTTCCCAATATGTGTTTCAGCATGGGTTTTGACCATTAATTTCTTCATAATTTCAGGGGTCACTATACATTGTCCATGTGAAGTTATCCACCATCCTTGATCATTCTTCTTACAATGTAATAACATAGCTAATTTATTTTCTTTCTCATTATAATTTGGGGATTCCACCTGAATTTCTTTTGATGGAATTAAAACATAAATCATAGTATTTAATGCTACACGTTTAGCAGCCTTATCTGCTTTTCGATTTCCTTGTATTACTTTTGAGTCCCCTTTTTGATGAGCTTTACAATGAATCACCGCAACTTCTTTAGGTTTCTGTACTGCTTCCAACAAATTCAAAATCTCTGTTCCATATTTTATAGGGGTACCGCTAGCAGATAAAAGTCCTCGCTCCTTCCATATTGCTCCATGAGCATGCACAACTCCAAAAGCATATTTAGAATCTGTATAGATGTTAACTCTTTTACCTTTAGCCAAATTTAAGGCTTTTGTGAGGGCTATAATTTCTGCTTTCTGGGCGGATGTATTTGGAGGTAATGCTTTTACTTCTCGATCTTCAGTTAAAGTTACCACGGCATAACCAGCCCTCCTTTCTCCTTTTACAACAAAGCTGCTTCCATCAGTAAATAATTCTTCATCCGGAGTTTGGAGAGGGACATCTTTCAGATCTGGCCTGCTGGCATACACCTGTTCGATAACTTGTAAACAATCATGGTTAAGATCACGCTCTTTTTCACTTGGCATTAAAGAGGCAGGATTTTCTTCAGGGCCTTTGGTTGCCTCATACAATGGTTCTGCCATCAAACCATAATTTGGAATCCAAAGGCGACACCATCCAGCCATTCCTAGAAATCCTCTCAACTCTCTTTTGGATTGAGGGGGTGCCATCCTGCAAATGGCTTCTTTTCTACCATTTCCCAATCTTCGCTGTCCTTGGGAAATCTCAAACCCCAAATAAATTACAGTTTGTTTTGCAATTTGTGCTTTCTTCTCTGACCCCCTGTAGCCAGCCATTCCCAAAAAATTTAGGAGGCTAACAGTCTTTTCTTTGCAGATCTCAGTAGTATCTGCTCCCAATAGGATGTCATCAACACACTGAAGGAGGGTGATTTGATCTTCCTTACCGGACCACTGTTCCAGTTCCTTATTCAGAGCTGCTCCAAAGATGGTTGGGCTATTTTTAAACCCTTGTGGCAGCACGGTCCAGCAGAGCTGAGTCCTCCTCCCAGTCGAAGGATCTTTCCATTCAAAAGCAAAAATCTTTTGGCTGTTTTCTTCCAGAGGTATACAAAAGAAAGCATCTTTCAAATCTATAACAGAGAAATATGCATTTGATTCATTGATAGTTGTTAACAGCGTATATGGATTAGGGACTATTGGGTGAATGTCCACCACTAACTGGTTTATCGCTCTTAAATCTTGAACCAGCCTCTATCCTTGGTTATGTGGCTTTTCCACTGGAAGGACAGGAGTATTATAATCAGATTGACATTCTCTTAAAAGTCCGTATTTAAGAAAATTATTTATTATTGGTTCCAAACCTTTTCTGGCTTCTATACTAATAGGATATTGTTTCTTTCTTACCGGTCGAGCTCCTGTTTTCAATTCAACTTTTACCGGTTCCACATTTTTCGCTCTTCCTGGTTTCTCTGTTGCCCAAACAAAAGGGTAAACTGCATCTTTAATCTCTTCTGGAATTTCTTCAGATTCATCTGTGTTTGTCTGTAATAAATAAACTTGGGCTTGCCAGGCATTAGCTTCAGGAAAATGAACTTGGATCTTTCCTTTTTTAAAGTTAATTTGTGCTCCCAATTTATTCAATAAATCCCGTCCTAAGAGAGGCATGGTGCATTCCGGTATATATAAAAATTCATGCATCAGTGTTTTTCCTCCAATTTTACATTTTAAAGGTTTCAAAAAAGGCCTTATCTCCTTCTTTCCCGTGACCCCAACAATAGATACATTAAATTTATTCATTGGTCCTTTACATGTATTTATAACAGAATATTTTGCTCCAGTATCTACTAAAAAATCGACTACTTCATCTCCCAGCTTTACTGGAACCAGGGGCTCAGCTGGGAAAATATCATTTTCTACCCCCGGTCCCCATCATTCAGAGTCTCCTCCCATCATAAGTAAATCAGCTTCAGGTGGTATCTGCTGTGACTGAGTCATGACTGCTCCTTTGTTCTCTGGACACTCACTCTTCCAGTGTCCCTGTTTCTTGCATACAGCACATTGATTAAATCCTAATGGGGTATATTGTTTAAACATATCTCTACCTCCTCCGCCTTTTCCTCTCAAATACCCTCTACCTCTACCTCTCAAATATCTTCTACCTCTTCCTCCAGCTGATCCTTGGGCATTTACAAAAGCAGCTGCTAAAATAGCAGCTTTTTGTTTCCTGTCTTTTATTTTTTCTTTTTCCTGATTTTTCTCTTCCTCCTCTTCCCTATTGTTATACACCTTATAAGCAATTTCAATTAACTGTGATATAGTAATTCCTGTAATCCCATCCACTTTTTGCAATTTCTTTCGAATATCTGGAGCAGCTTGCCCTACAAACAAAGTAGTAAATATTGCTCTATTCTCATCAGTCTCAGGATCTAAGTCTGTCCATTTCCTAGCTGCCTCACATAATCGTTCATAAAAGGTGGATGGGTCCTCTGTTTTTCCCTGAATTATTTGAGTCAATTTCGCCAAATTCTTTGGGCGGGATATTCCATTCTTTCCTCCATACAAAATTAATTGTTGATACTGTTTAATCATCAATTTCCCATCATTACTATTAGGATTACAATTTGGGTCTTGAGTTAGCATAAAATGAGCAGGATCTTCTTTTGCATTTATTCTCTCATTTTCTATATTTGCTTTTTCTAATATTACCCTCTTTTCTTCAGGAGTAAACAAATTATTCAAAAGAATTTTAATACCTTGCCAATTTGGATTATGATTTTCAATAATTGTTTGAAAAGGTCTATACTCCTTTTCAGAATTCTTTCGACATGATCCTGCTAATTCTTTCCAATTCATTAAATCAGAAGTTGTAAATGGTACTTTCACAAATACTGGCTCCCCCCTTGGGCCCACTGCCTGGCGAAGGGGTGCTAACCCTTGCTGGGTTCTAGTCCTGCCAGCTATCGGACTAAAAGTATTGCTTCCTCTTGCTTCGGTTTCAGAAGTTTCATTTTTACTTGGTGGTACTAACATTTGTGTATCTTCCTCTTCTTCTCCTAGTTTTAAACATCATTTTCCTATGCTACAAGCAGAACAACAATGCACTTTTGGTTCCTTATTTTCCATCATCATCATCATCACATTAAAATCTAAATCTAAAAGTTTATATTTTTTCCAAATTTCATGATCATTTCTCAAAGAAAAAAAAAACAAATTACATAAGGTACCTCATAACATTAATTGTAAAATAGTATTATATTGCAAGGTTCCCAATTCTGGCCATTTTTCCTCATCTTCTAATTTATACATTGGCCACCATTTAGTACAATATTCAATTAATTTATCCTTTCTCAAAGGATTACCCCCAAATTTTCCCCAATGTTTAATGATGCATCCTAAGGGGGAACAAGGTGTTACTTTTGATGGTTGAGCTCCCATATCTTTACCAAAAAAAGAACGTTCTTTACCACAACTTCATATACTCCAGTCGTCACTGTCAAACGCATATGAATATACCGGTTTACCCCTGGCGCCTACAACTTCATATACTCCAGTCGTCACTGTCAAACGCATATGAATATACCTCTTTACCTGTGGCCACAATTCCTTACCAAATGCATGCACAGTTTTATACTCCAGAACAATATCTCATTTACCTTAGCGTTGCACCGTTGAGTCACTCACCTGCTCTGGTCGGGGAGAATACTCACGGAGTCCCCGATCAAAAGGTCGGTGCGCGCTGGAGTCCGGAGAGCAGGGTCTCCCCACCGAGAGCCGGCGAGTCGATCCGGGCAAGGCTTCACAGCAGTCCCATCTGGGTCGCCAAAAACTGTTGTCCAAAAAGCGGATTCGTGCCCGGCGTGCAAGTAACCAATTCCACACGCTCAGGAGAGATATTGTTTTATTCAGGCCTGGGTGCTCGGTGGACTTGCCACAAATCAAGCACACACGGTCTAATCACCTTTCTGTTTATATCCATGCTTCTCATACATATTTTAAGTTTCCTTGTTACATATGCGTTACATTTCCGAGAACTAATTATAATATTGCATCATCTTAAACACATGCGCACTAAAGCCTTTAGGGTCTTCTTGGGGGTCTTGGGTGGTCTCTGGTGGTCGGCAGGGCAGTGAACTCTTCATGAACTTATTTCCTCTTTACCTTATAGGGTCGCAATTTGTCCCTGAGCCATGCTTGGACCACGTCTGTTTATAGTTTCCATAGCTAAAATTAATTATCACTACTTCTAAAACACACACCTGTTAGTTACCTAACTTCTAAGCAACAAGTCTTCATTGTTTAAAATTACAGAAGCGAGCAATATAGAATCCACAACAAACTAAACTATCTATCACCATAGTGTTCTTAAATTAAAACATATACATCTTGATCTCCTCCAATCAAACACCCACTCACTAGCTTCATCATTCTGGTTTCTTATTAACTGGTCTTTTAACCCAGTTCTGGGTGAGGGCTATACACAGGATGATAACACTTTGAAGATTAATATTGATTAAGATTAACATTAACAATTGTGCAGGGACCTTTGCGCAGCGGGGGGTCGGTGTGTGGAGACCCCCATGCAATGGGGGGGGGGCAGTGCAGGAAGACCCTTATGCAATTGGTTGGTGTGCAGGGGACCCTCGTGCAATGGCGGGCAGGTGCACGGGGACCCTTGTGCGATGGTGGGGATCGTGCAGGACCCTCGTGTGACAGTGGTGGTTATTTTTCTCGGCAGTACCCTTGGGTTCGGGAGCAAAACAGCCGGTGCCTGAAACCACTGGGGTGTTTTGACTGCTGCTGAGCAGCCTCGAGGCCGCCTCCGGTTCCCACATGGCTCCCATGGTGTGCGCGGACCCTCCTGCAACGGGTGCAGGTGTGCAAGGAGGGTGATCCGGGGTAGGGGTCCCTCTCTGGAGGCACCCAGCTCGAGCTGGCACCTAAGAACTAATCAAGGAGTAATGAGGAACCTTCTCTTGCACCTGACGTTAACCAGCGGGATCCCAGGGTCAGACCCTGTTACGGTGATTGGACCCTGGGGAGGTGGCAGAGGGTGCCCTGGACAGGTTGGGGGGGTTCCCTGGGGAGGAGGGGAGCCCCCACCCCCCTGACTGTGGGCACTCCCCCCAAGGAGCAGAGCATGGTGCAAGACTTTAGGGAGGATGAGGGCTAGCAGGTCCCCGACATGGCAGTGCCGGCTCTTCCCAGTGTCTCCCCAGTGCTGGAGGGGGGGTGTGTGTGTGTGTCTCATGACCATGGGGATGGGGGGGGGGGCCTCAGGATGGGGCAGGGGGGGAATCCTGGGGTCCGGGAGGGACCCTGGGAGTGGGGTAGGTAGGGGGACATTGGGGGACAGAGGTGTTTCTCGGGAGATTGAGGACACCATGTGGGGAGTTGAGACTGGGAGGGATGACCCTGGGGAGGTGGGGGGCACCGCGGGGAGAAGGGATCCCACCCCCGACACCTGCAGCCACCCCCAGGGGCAGCTGGGACCCCGACCCACTGGGGGACCAGGATGGGAACGATGGGGACTCACTCATGGATACTGCACAGGTAATAAAATAGTTCATGCTGCACCCTGTTGTAGGGTCTCTGGGGTGCCCTGGGCCCTGGGCGCCGAGTCCCCATGACAGCCAGCCCTTCCCGGGGGTCCCCAGGCTGCCGGGCTCCTCTGGCCCCAGCCGGCGGGAGCTGTGTCCTCCCAGCCGCTGGCCACGCAATGGCAGCACCGACCCACGGCCACGCGGAGACAGGGCTGGGGACAGGGCCGGGGTTGCCTGCGCTCCACCTGGGTGGGTCTGCAGGGCTCGGGCAGGGGGGACCCGGCATCCTGCAGCTCCGCTCCTACCCTGGGGACCCCAAACACCCCCGGGGGTGCGTCGCTGTCCCTGTCGCTGGTGGCAACCGGCATGGGGGGAAGGTGACAGTGAGGGTCCCCGCCAGTGGCCCGGAGTTCGTCACCACTGGCGGGACAGGGGACAAGCAGGGCCAGCACCAAGGAGCGACGGCAGCACAGCCTACTCTCTGGGGGTCCCCACCCCCTGTCCCCAGGGGTCCCCTCTGTCCCCGTGTTTTATTGGGGGAACACAGAGCCCAACGACCAGCCGCAGGGACAGGGGACGGGGAGCTGCCCCAGGGATGGGGACAGCACCGGGACACGCCGATACTCTTGGGGGTGCTGGCATGCGGGGGGGGGGGCACCCTAACCATTGCCGCCCGGGATGACGAATGCACCGGGATGAGGGAGGCACCGGGATGGGGACGGCGCATGGAGGGGCCAGAGCCGGCGCGCGAACGCCGGGCTGCAGGACCACGCTTCGGCTTCGGGGCGGCAGCAGCGAAGGCGGCGGCGGCGGCGGCGGCGCTGCTGCGCACCTGAGCGGTGCCGGCGCTGCAGTACCGCGATTCGGCCACGGGGCGGCAGCAGCGAGCAGCGGCCGGGCGGCGCGTGCACGGGGGCGGCACCGGCGCTGCAGGTCCGCGCTTTGCAGGCCCAGCGCCCGCCGGCACCGCGCACGTGGGGCGGCAGCGGCGTTTCCTTACCGGAACGAACCAACGAACGCGGCGGCATCACCCCGCAGGCAGCACAGTACGGCATTGCCGTTACCGGCGGACGGCAGCGCGGAGAAAGGGGGCGCCACCGCGCATGCGCGGCTCAAGAGCTGCAGTACCGAATTCTGGTCGCTCGGTGGCAGCAGCGAGCAAAGGAGAGCGCGCCAATGCGCATGCGCGGCTGAAGAGCTGCAGTACCGAATTCTGCTCGCTCGGTGGCAGCAGCGAGCAAAGAAAGGCGCGCCACTGCGCATGCGCGGCTCAAGAGCTGCAGTACCCAGTTTTGGTCGCTCGGTGGCAGCAGCGAGCAAAGAAAAGCGCGCCACCGCGCATGCGCGGCTCAAGAGCTGCAGTACCCGATTTTGGTCGCTCAGTGGCAGCAGCGAGCAAAGGAGAGCGCGCCAATGCGCATGCGCGGCTGAAGAGCTGCAGTACCGAATTCTGGACGCTCGGTGTCAGCAGCGAGCAAAGAAAGGCGCGCCACTGCGCATGCGCGGCTCAAGACCTGCAGTACCCGATTTTGGTCGCTCGGTGGCAGCAGCGAGCAAAGAAAAGCGCGCCACCGCGCATGCGCGGCTCAAGACCTGCAGTACCCGATTTTGGTCGCTCGGTGGCAGCAGCGAGCAAAGGAGAGCGCGCCAATGCGCATGCGCGGCTCAAGAGCTGCAGTACCGAATTCTGGTCGCTCGGTGGCAGCAGCGAGCAAAGAAAGGCGCGCCACTGCGCATGCGCGGCTGAAGAGCTGCAGTACCCAGTTTTGGTCGCTCGGTGGCAGCAGCGAGCAAAGAAAGGCGCGCCACTGCGCATGCGCGGCTCAAGAGCTGCAGTACCGAATTCTGGTCGCTCGGTGGCAGCAGCGAGCAAAGAAAAGCGCGCCACCGCGCATGCGCGGCTCAAGACCTGCAGTACCCGATTTTGGTCGCTCGGTGGCAGCAGCGAGCAAAGAAAGGCGCGCTACTGCTCATGCGCGGCTGAAGAGCTGCAGTACCGAATTCTGGTCGCTCGGTGGCAGCAGCGACCAAAGGAGAGCGCGCCACCGCGCATGCGCGGCTCAAGAGCTGCAGTACCCAATTCCGCTCGCCGGGTGCCACCGTCGCCTCACCGGCCCTTTCCCCTTCTCTCCGCCCAGTTCGTACCATCGACAGACGGTAACTGCTTACTGGCGGTACTGGGCTTAGATTTCCCTGCCCTTTTCCCACTCGCGGCCCGGGCACTAATCTTCATCGCCTCTGTACCAAAAAGCACCCGGTGGCTCCAGCATTTCAGTCCTTTCCCTTTGGCCGCTTTACAAGTCCCGTGGTGGTTTCTGCCCGTGCCCCCCAGCCCATTACCCGGGGAGGAGAAGCAGCACGGGGAACCTGTGGAACAGGTTTCTTTCTAACCCGGGGGAAGCCCCAGGGATCGCTGTCTCGGTCTGCAGGTGGCATCGGGGTTGTGGGAGTGACAGCGGCGACTCAACAGATGCTGGAGAGAGATTTAAAAAAAATAAGGCCACACGGGTGACACCCTGAGAGCAGGGGAGGGGCAGCTATGTCCATCAGGAAACCGCGCTTCTGAGCAGACCCGGTGCCAGTGGCTGACCTGCAAACGAGCAATACGCTGGTGGTCCTGGGCCTTTGTTGCGGTGTTTGCACCTTTCCTCGCCTCTGTGCTATCAGCACTCTGCTCTCCTCATCCTGCACACACGCAGGGCTTGCCACTTGGAGGAGAGACGCTGCACGACATCACTTACCACCCTGCCCTCCAGCGTGCAAAGGAATTAGAAATGAAGCAGGGAAAGCCAAGAGGCCTGCTGGTGTATTAGGCGTCCTCAGCAGTTGACCGTAGAGCCCGGCAGGTTCCATCCTTGCTCTGTGCTTTTGTAGCTTGAACCCCCGATTGTTTTGCCATCGAGACTGCAAGGCGAGGAATACGCCTCTACTTGAACAAGCAAGACCCCTGCCAAATAGCTGAGCTGTGCGCAGTGATAGGTGGCTGCCTGTGACCGACACCTTTTTCTGCTAAAACCAGAGCACGCTTCCCTTGTGAAGAGCCATCGGCAGTACAGAACGTACCTGAGCTCTCCTTGCACCGGCTGCCCAGAGAACGGCGTCTTAGTTCGACTGAAGCGTGCAGCAGCCTGTCGTCATCCCAGCCCCTCGCCCTCGAGCAAGCGGCTGCCTGTAGCAGCGGCAGAACCACTGCTGCGCAGAGGGGAAAGGAATGGCTTGGCGTCAAGCTCTGCGGGCTGCCTGTGGCCCCTGCGGAGCCGACGACCTCGGCAGCCCATACAAAGGGCGAAGCTAGCAGCCTGAGAAGGAGTCACAGGGTGCTGCAGCTCCTGCCACAACCATCCTTCCCAGCCTGCTCATGGAGCACAAGGCACTTGAAAGCAGCAGGAAAGAACAAGGATGGCAAGATGGCAGGAATAACACGGAGAGCCTAAAGCGTTTAGCCAGCAGGGCTTGCAACTCACCTTGTGCCGTGGTTTAATCCCAGCTGGCAACTCAGCACCACACAACCGCTCACTCGCTCCCCCCTCAGTGGGAGGTGGGAGAGAATTGGAAGGGCAAAAGTGAAAAAACTCCACTTGTAAGGAAAAGGGGGGGAAAAAAACCCCAAACAACAGAGAGAAAAACCCCAGACAGACAAGCGGTACAAATGAAAACAATGGCTCACCGCCAACCGCCCGATGCCCAGCCAGCCGCAGCCCAGCAGCGCCCCCCCCACCAACCGCCCCCTGAGTTTTATTTCCTGACGTCACAGGGTCTGGAACATCCCCTGGGTCCGCCGGGGTCAGCTCTCCCAGCGGTGCCCCCTCCCAGGCCCTCGCGCACCCCGAGCCCGCTCGCCGGCAGGGCGGGGCGAGGAGCAGAACAGCCCCCGGCGCCGTGCAAGCGCTGCTCAGCAGGAACCCACGCAGCCCCGTGTCACCGACGCTGTTTGCAGCACAAACCCAAAACGCAGGAGGAGGGAGAGTGGGGTGGGAGTGGGGTGCGGGGGAGCGGGAGGGGGGTGCCAGAGTTTGGGCGGGGGGCAACGGGCAGGTTGGCGGGGCAGGCAGCACCCCAGGGGTCCGGGGCAGAGGGGTTACGGCAAGGCAGTGCGGAACACGGGGGGTGGGAGGAGGGAGAGGAGAGAGGAGGGCAGTGCGGGCACGAGGTAGGAGGGCAGGGGATACGGGGGACGCGTCACGGGGAAAACCTCGCACGGTGGGAAAAACCTCGCACGGGAAAGGCGGGGCGGACACCGGGAGGGGCGGGGGGGGACATGCGTGGGGGTGACCTACGCCAGGGGGTCCACCCGGGACCACCCACAGCAGAAAACTCGCCTGGGATAACCCGCAACAGATAATCCGTTCCCGATGACTGACCCTTGCTGGATAACCACGAGCGATGCCCCTCAAGTGGCTGGTGTTTCACCCCAAATCTTCCCCAAATCGGGGGGTTTTTTGCTTTTCCATAATATCAAAATTGGGGTTTTTTCCTTTTCCAAAACATTCCACCATTTGGAGGTTTTTCAACGCTTTTTCACACAAAAATTGGTGGTTTTTGCTTTTTCGTTTTGTGTGTGAAAATGGGGGTTTTTTTGCTTTCCGGCTGCCCAAATCCAGGCGGATTTGGCTTTCCCGGGAGCTCCAAGTTGGGTATTTTTCCCCCAAAATTGCGGGCTTTTTTTTCCCCCACCCCTTGCAGGCCCCGAATTAGGGGTTTTGTGGTATTTTTAGGCCATGGCGGCAGGTCCCGCCCTGCGTGCGCAGCCCTGCAGGGGAAAGTCCCTGTTGGGGGAACTGGCCCCCAATCAGGATGGGAACAGGCGGAAAAGGAGAACAGGGAAGAGGCAGCTTTTGAAAGCGCTTTTATATCTTCAATAGAGAGGTGTTTCGGGGCGGGGGGGTGGGGGGGGTGGGGGGCGTCGAGTTTTAAAATCCTTTCTATAAACAGGGTTTCTTTGCATTTTAAAAACCTTATTATCATAGACATTTACACTTAATGTATTTACACATATCTCTATATATATATTTAGTGAATATATTTATCTTTCACTTATATCCCCGTTTCCCACTTATTATATATACTACCTGCTCAGACTATGGATCTGTTGACTTCCATATTTTGAACACTTAAATGTCTTTATAGACTTCTCTATTTACACTTACATATATTTACACCTATATCTTTATAGACTTAGATTTTAGACTTAGATGTCTATTTACACTTGTACATAATCTCTTAGATTACATATAATATCTATGTAGACTCTCTATGTAACACGTAGTAAGTGTAGATAGCGGTATCTATTCAGACCTTTTTCTATTTTAAATTCCTTCATGTATAAAATGTATCATCCTTTTTGCATTTGGAAGTTCTTTATTTTTTAATTTATAGAGACAAAATTTTAAAATTTTGTATTTTAAAACCCTATATACATCTTTCGAATTTTTTTATACTCTAAAATCCTTTATATAATAGGGCAGATATAGGTTCTTATTTTGAAATCCTTTTGTACGTATAAATTAATATTATTTTTCAATATATGTAACAAGGAGAGATTTTTTTTCTCTTTCGAGGCCTCACAGATATATTTACAGTTTTTAAAAATTTTTGAACGCCCCCCCATGAATTTTCAGGCAATTTGGGCTGTGACCCCCTTTGGGGGGGGGGGGGGGGAGGGGGGGACACGGACCCCCATGACCCCCCATTCCCCACTCACCTGCTCCTCCACGGCATCATCACCCCCGTGGTGATGCTGGGGTGCCCCAAATGACATCATCACCCCTCCAGGCCCCCCAACCCCCCCTTTTTATTCACCCCCCCAAAAAGACACAAAACGAGGGAAACGGCCCCAACCGGCAGCTCGTTACTTTAATAATGCCGTTTACGTATGTACGCACGCACCCCCGCCAAAAAGGGGGGCTCTGCTAGAAAGATAAAGGAGGGGCGGCCCCCCCAAACGCTTGCAGCCCCCCCCAGCCCCCGTCCCGCAGGCTGCCAGCCGGCCCCTTACCCTCAGCACGCCTAACGACCGGCAGGCAAACCTGGGCCAGGGGTCTCTCCTGAGCACCACGGGACGCTCACAGCGAGGCATCTGAAAAACAAAAATCCCAACGGATATTTCAGCACGTTAAAAAAACAGCACCGAAGGCAGCAGAGGAATTCGGTCAGGATAAGGGAGAGGGTAGCAGTCGAGCTAAAGGAGGGTGCCAGGCAAACGGGTCAGCTCGAAACACAACGCCGCCTTTAAAAGCTCGAGCGATTCGAACGCTTAAAATCAGCGTGAAGACTAATTGACACGATTCTGAACACGTTCTTCGCAGAGAAGTAAACGCTCTCGCTGGTGTCGGAAAACGCCTCGTCCCTTCCTTACAGCACCGCTGCCGGGAGATAACCCCGTGAGGCTGCAGGACAAGGGCGCGCCGTAATCAGCATCTACGCGCACGGATCCACCTCCGCAGCTCCAGCCCTTGCGCTGCTGCTGCTGCTGCGCATCTCGCTCGCTTGGCCGATAAAGCTGAAAGTGAAGCGTAAAACTTTGAAGAGTAAAATGAAAAAGAAAGAACAAATCTCAGCAATTCATTTTATGCTAAAAAGGCGTGCGCACGCTTACATACGTACAATGAGAAGACTCATACTATAAAAATATTTGATTTTCCTTTTGCGTTAATTGAAATTGCGTAGCTGTGAATTCATACCGTTAAATTATCTACCTCCAAGCTACACAGCTATCGTTTGACCAGGGGTTTTGCGTGTGTGACATGACTAGGAAGGACGCCTGGCCAGCTGCGCCGAGACCGATGCTACCGAACTGCCGGGGAAACGCGCCGTCGAAAGCGAGACAGAAATAAAGTGCTTCAGAGCACTCTGCCAAAAGATCAGGAAAAAAGCCCCTAACGTTCAGTTGCCTCTCTTTTTAAACGTTTAGAGCAACTACCCAACTGCTTAAGCACACCTAATAAATTATACACTACAGCTATTTGGCAGTTGCAGTTTAAACAATGCAAGTCAGTTTGGAAATTAGACAATTTTAACTTTCTTTTTTTGGGGGGGGGGGAGGGGGAGGGCAGGCGGTGGGGAATATCAAATCCCCGGTGCTGCAATACGTAAGGCTACCAAAAAGGACTGGCAGGTTTGCTAACGCTGTTGGCTGTACCCAAGCGTGCGGAGGAACGCGTCTTTACGATCTCTCGACCGTTACACCCGAGAACCAAAGATCAGCCATACGTCGACTATTGGAAGATGTGCTGCGCTTGGGTCCTTGCAAGGAAATCGACTTAACTCCTTTTTTTTTTCCAGAGAGAGTGAAAAGTCTCCTTGCGGATGACTTCTGCTGCCAAGCACGTCATCTCTGAAGATCCATTCTGATGGGAAGTTCGTAAAAGGCAACTCCTTTGAATGAAAAAGATTTCCATTCTGGAAAATCTCTTTCCAACCGAAGTCAAAATTACGCGCTGCAGGTTAGGAAAAAGGACATTAGAGAATCAGTAACTCACCGAAAACACATCAGGACTCTCTGTCGCTAGTTACGAGGCTGCTACCGCTTCTCGGGAAAGCCTGGAAAACACACCGAAGCGACGCCGATTTGTCCCGTGTTGTCCACGCCTCTTCTTTGACCTTGATTGCTTTTAGCACAGATGCTAGTATCTCAGTAAGGTTTTCGAGTGCTCCTGTAAGGTATTTTAAACACTGACTGACTGAAAAAGCATAAAGCTTTTATCGTGAAAACAAAGCCTGTTTCTCCCGAACATCCGAACTCTTACAAACGGTTCCTTTCCTCTTCTAGTCCAACATTATTTTCACAGCACCCTTTAATAGCAAGCACACAGAAACAGAAGACTCTGCTTTCAGGAAGAGAAAATAGACGAAGGAAAGCAAGCCTTGAATAGGCGTACCACGCTCCAGAACAGACCTTTATTTTTAGTATTTGTGTTAAAATATTTCATGTTAAAAAATCAGATAGAAGGAGAGCTGCCACATTCTTCGTGTTAACTGTAAAGTCCACACTACAAGCACCTTAGGAAAAATGCAGACACATATCACAGGCATACCTTGTTCTTGCAGACCACTATGGATCCTTTCCATCCGTCTCGTACTTTCACGGCAGTTGACATTCTGCTGAGAGGAAAGGCAAAAAAAAAAAAAAAAAACAAACCACGTTTAGCACAAAGCTTCCTTTTCTGTGAAGACTACAACTGAATGGAGGAGAAAGTATTTTGCATCATCTTTGGTGCAGTTGTTGAGACAGGCCACTAGAGCTTATGCATGTTTTAGACCACCGTGCCTTTTTTTTTGGCTCATCGGCAGCTTTAGTTTCGCTAGAACTCACTTGCCTAGAGACGCGCAGGTGACAGGCACAGACACCTACGTACGTTTTCTCAAGCCTAAGTAGAGCCGCGATTTCCTCACCCTATACGTCCCAAGTTGAGTATTTTTGTTAAAGAGTACGGCAACCCGTCTGTCCTCGCGAACTCGCTGCAAAAGAGGAATCCTTTTTTCCAGGACGTTTCTCCAGACGGTCAAGATCTTTGAAAACTGCAGTTGTGCCACCAAACCTGCTCAGGGTCCCTCCCAACCTTTGACCATCGTTAGATTTAACAGGCACACGCTCTATTCCGTCTTCCAACAGCAAAAATACATAACGCCCCCAGACCCCTAGCGCAACCCTACGGACGTCCACACGCACCTCGCTGTTTTGATGAGGAGCCACTGAGCACCCCTGCGAGCACAGCGGGATCATGCGCAAGACCAGTGTCCTGGTTTCGGCTGGGATAGAGTTAATTCTCTTCCTGGTAACTGGTATAGCGCTGTGTTTTAGATTTAGGACGAGAAAAACGTGGATAACACGCTGATGTTTTAGTTGTGGCTAAGTAGCGCTTACGCTAGTCGGGGACTTTTCAGCTTCTCATGCCCTGCCAGCGAGAAGCTGGGAGGGACCTTAGCCAGGACAGATGACCCAAACCGGCCAAAGGGACAGTCCATACCATATGACGTCACGCTCAGTACATAAGCTGGGGGAGTTGGCCGGGCGGCGGCGACTGCCGCTCGGGGACCGGCTGGGCATCAGTCGGCGGGCGGTGAGCAATCGCATTGTGCGTCGCTTATTTTGTGTATTCTTTTATCGTTACGATTGTTTCCCCTTCCTGTTCTGTCCCATTAAACTGTCTTTACCTCATCCCACGAACTTCACTTTTTTTTCCCGATTCTCTCCCCCACCCCACTTTGGGGGCAGGGGGAGCGAGCGAGCGAGCAGCTGCGTGGTGTTTAGCTGCCTGCCGGGTTAAACCACAACAACCAGCTTCACCTACGCCGATTTCCGCGAATGCAGCTTCTGAAGCTTTAAACTGAAAACCGTATCTTGACACTTTGCCGCGGCAGAAACGATCCGTAACTAGAACTCTACAAAAACGCAGTAACGCAAATTGCAAACCCACAGCAGCGACAGCTTCAGAAATATTTCTACCGGGAACAAGGGAGAAAAACAATACAGTTTCATCTCACGCACAGGAAAGCAGCAGGCAGAGAAAAGGGTCGGCATTCGTAGCCCTTGCAGAACGCAGGCATTCTCCTTCCATTCCTAAACCCGCCTCTTAGGTCGAAACATCACAACACTACTACGGCAATATCGAGAGCAGGGAACAGCAGCCCTGCCGCTGGATGTGCTACTGACTCATGCTATTTACGTAGCAGGACACCTAGACAGAGGGGCACGTTTTTCCACACACAACCCTGAACTTCCTGAAAATTTATGTTTACCAAAACGAGCCATTTGGAACACATTGCCAAACAATGTTTGGCAATAAAACTTTGATGTGTTTGACACACACAAATTTGGGGTAACTCGCTACTTGCTTCCTGCTGTTGTTGTTCTTCCTTCAGAAATTCTACTTGTAGCCAAGTTATTCGCTACCGGTTCAAGCATTTACCTTCCAGGTATTACCAGCACATTTACACAGGCGAGGAACTAAATCGCTCTTCTAAAACTACCCGAGTGAAAATTACAGCCACGAAAGAGGAGTGACAGAGAAGAAAAGGAGAGGTCAGGCAGCAAGAGAGCTCTGCAGGCTGCCACCAGTCAACATCGCACTCTTTAAAAAAAAAAAAAAAAACAAAAAAAAAACAACAAACCAAAAAATAACACAAACACAAAAAGCCCACAAAAACCAACAACAAAACAAAACCTTGACGTTGTACCTTTTTTTTCTTTTGGAGCTCGTCCCTGTCTCAGCAGATTGTCTCGTCAGAGCATGAAATGCAGATGATCTGTATCCCGATGACATCTGCACGCGATGAACACGTGTTCAGAAATAGTCCAGATCTGTAAGACCGGTGTCATTTGTGTGGTTTTAATAATCATAACTCCGTTTTATTGACCGATGCATTTGCGAGGAAACTAAGTAACTTTTAAACGTAGCCTCTCCTTGGGGAGAAAAATGCGTTAGGGAGTGAAAAAAATGATGATTCAGAGCTCCCAACCACGACGGAGCAGCGGGGAAATTAACAAAAGTGAAGGCCAACAGCAGCAACACGAAGCGACATTTGGCTTTAATTCTGATCACGTACTTAAGCGGCTCTCCAGGTCTATACCTCGATCCTATGAATGACTAGCCCTTTTTTGGAAGGACCAACTCTTTTCCTTAAAAGTCCTAGACTGAAGACTCCACTGAACAGAACGTGGATTGAGCCACAGGACAACGTGCCATCAACACTCTCAGGAAAAAAAAATCAAGTAAAAATCAAGTTTAAATATCAGTTTCCATCGTGTCTCATTCATTCCGTTTCTAGTGACACCTGGGTGCTCCAAAATTCACTATCCTGACACCACGTAGTACTACAAATTGAGTTACGCGTGTAAAAATAAAAGGCTATTTCCAACCTGCCCATAAAATCAGTATGAACAAACAGAAGAGAAACACTTGAACTTAAAGGACACAGGCAGCTCTTAATTTTTCGTAGATGAAAGCTCATTCTTTTCCCTGAAAGGAAAACACTCGTAACTACCCGGGTTAGTTACGCTAACGAGGGTACGTAGGCACGCTCTGTTCACGGCAATTGTTCATCAGCTTTTCTGCACCGGCAGCAAATTTGCCTTTTCCCTGGGTTTGACGTGGAGCACCTGCAGCGTCCTTGAACGCACCAATGTTTCTCCCGGCTCCCCCGGCCCCACACGTGCCATCACCTGAGCAGCAAGCGGTATCAACCACGCAGGATTTTCTTCACGTGACGCAGAAGGTGACGCTGGGAAAAGAGGAGGCACAAAATGAACCTGTTTGTCACACCCAGCCAACGGCGAAAACCCAGGGAAGGATTCTGCCGTGCGGGGCCGGGCTGTGCACCCCGGCAGCTCCAGCCGGCCGGTTTCGCTCCCCTTTGCCGGGTACCGGGGAGACACCGCCGCCTCGTGCTGCCGCCTGCCCCCCGGGGAGAGCCGGGGGACCCCCACCTCACTTCAGCCCTCGGGAACGGGTCCGGGAGAGACCCTCCACGCAAAGAGAGCGGATCCACGCGTGGCGTGGATTTAATCCCCGAGGGAAGAGGCCGGGCTCCCCGCTGGCAGAAGGACAACTCGCCTCCCTGCCGCTCGGAGCGCCTTGCTGGGGACAGCCCTGCCTGCGCCTGGCTGCTCTTCAGCCGTGCTGGGAGTGCAGTCTGGCCGACGGATGCTCCGGCAAACAGACACTGCAGCGAATCGCAGCTCCCGCTCGTTACAGCTGCTGGTAATTTTGCCTCTGGCTAAGGCATGCCCCAGACAGCGGACACCTCGTCTCGTTCCAGCTCCTGCTTGCGACGGTTCTGGCTAATTGAAGCTCCAGCTCTGCAGCGTTGATTTCAGCTCCTTCTCCTTACAAGCTCCAGCTGTTTGCAACAGCCTGGGCTTTTGACAAGGTCGTAAACCAACCGCTGTCAAAACTCGACTATTAGGATAAAATATCATAGTTGGACATTGTATAAACATTAATCAGTTTGTAGGACTAATCAGTTAATAACTATTCGAAGCAGTCGACAAGCAAGAGCTGGACTCGAAGAGGGCGTGCGGGGTCTGAAAAGCAGAGACCACCTCTTCCCCCCAGAGACCACCGCACACGTTGAGTTGGGCCTGGTGCATGCCGGCCTCCCGCACTTCGGGGTCCGGCAGGACCAGAGCCCCTCCCCCTGGGGAGGGTCCACGCACCCTGCCCACCCCCTGCAGCCCCCAATGCCCTCCCACCCCCCCGCACAAACGGCCAAACCGGCTTCTGCTTTGGGCCCCCAAACCAGCTCACTTGGCACCCATTTCTGAGCCCAAAAACCCAGCTGCTGCGCCTGTTCTCAAGGCCCAAAGATGCCCCCGGGGAGGGCAAGCGCTTGTGTGATGCTTCGGGCAGAAACGGGGCTTTGAAAGGTCTGATCCCGGTGCCGGGGGAGCAGAGGCGAGCTGGCTGGGACCAGCTGTTGCTCCTGGAACAACCCCAAGTCCCTGCTCCGAGGTCTTCCCCTTGGGGCCCTAGGGTGGACCTGTCCCTCCCCTTCAAATGCTCCAGCAGTTTCGGGGGCAGAAGGCCGTTTCTAAGCCCTCTCTCCAGCAGCTCCTCCCTCGACTCGGCCAGTGAAGCCCCCAGACTCGAGCACCTCGCTGAGGCGGGCGGCCTCCATTGCCTACAGGCTGCCCGTCTGCCTGCAGGGAGGGCTGGGGGGTCCCCGGCCCCACGGGGCGACAGTGGGGACTCGCAGGGAGGGTCTGTTTGCACACAGCGCCCCCCCCGCCCCGGCCCCACTGCGCGGCCCCCCTAGGGCACACAGCGCCCCCCCCGGCCCCACTGCGCGGCCCCCCTAGGGCACACAGCCCCCCCCCCCCCCCCCCAGCCCCACTCCCCAGATGCTCACAGCCCCTCCTCCGCCTGGAGCCCCCCCAGCCCCCGTCCCCGGAGCCTGCAGGACAGCCCCCCCCCCGCCACAGCCCCACTCCTCGGCTCCCCGGGCCCGCGGCCCCTCACACTCACGCTGCGCCGCCGCCTCGGTGCAGAGCCCGCCGCGCGCCCCGTTGAAATACCCTCCGCAGCCAATCAGCGCGCGGCTCCACCGCACGGCCCGCGCGGGGCACGCCGGGAGTTGTAGTCCCCGCCCCGGGAGTGCGCATGCGCACGGCGCCTCGTGCAGCCCGGCTGCCTCTACATCGACACCCGTACAATGGAGGTGATCGTGCACCGACCCTGGTGCAACCCTTGTGCCCCCCATGCTCGCAGCCCCTCCCCGGTGTTTGCAAGCGCCTCCCAGCCCCAGGACCCCCGGTGCTCACAGCACCCGACCACACCATTTTCCAGCCCCGTGGGAGCCCCAAGCTCCACTCTCAAGCCCCGCCAGGACCCACAGCCCCACTCCCCAGCTCCTTGGGGGACTGCAGCCCCCGCCCCCAGCCCCACTCCCCAGCCCCCCTAGGACACACAGCCCCACTCCTCAGCGCATCTAGGGCGCACAGCCCCGCCCAGCCCCCCTCCCCGGCCCCCTCCGGGACGCACAGCCCCCCCCAGCCCCCCTCCCCGGCCCCCTCCGGGGCGCACAGGCCCCCCCAGCCCCCCTCCCCGGCCCCCTCCGGGACGCACAGCCCCCCCCAGCCCCCCTCCCCGGCCCCCTCCGGGACGCACAGCCTCCCCCAGCCCCCCTCCCCGGTCCCCCCGAGACGCACAGCCCCCCTCCTCAGTCCCCCAGGGGGTCCGCAGCCTCCCGCCAGCCCGCCGTGCCCGCGGCACCTCAGACTACTGCCGCCGCCGCCTGGGTGCAGACCCCGCCGCGCGCCCCGTTGAAATATCCTCCGCAGCCAATCAGCGCGCGGCTCCTCCGGGCCGCCCGCGGGGGGCACGCCGGGAGTTGTAGTCCCCGCCCCGGAAGTGCGCATGCGCACGGCGCCTTGTGCAGTGCGGGTGCCTGCGCAGGGACCCCCGTGCAACGGTGGGGATTGTGTTGTCCGAAAAGCGGATTCGTGCCCGGCGTGCAAGTAACCAATTCCACACGCTCAGGAGAGATATTGTTTTATTCAGGCCTGGGTGCTCGGTGGACTTGCCACAAATCAAGCACACACGGTCTAATCACCTTTCTGTTTATATCCATGCTTCTCATACATATTTTAAGTTTCCTTGTTACATATGCGTTACATTTCCGAGAACTAATTATAATATTGCATCATCTTAAACACATGCGCACTAAAGCCTTTAGGGTCTTCTTGGGGGTCTTGGGTGGTCTCTGGTGGTCGGCAGGGCAGTGAACTCTTCATGAACTTATTTCCTCTTTACCTTATAGGGTCGCAATTTGTCCCTGAGCCATGCTTGGACCACGTCTGTTTATAGTTTCCATAGCTAAAATTAATTCTCACTACTTCTAAAACACACACCTGTTAGTTACCTAACTTCTAAGCAACAAGTCTTCATTGTTTAAAATTACAGAAGCGAGCAATACAGTTTAGTTTGTTGTGGATTCTATCTATCACCATAGTGTTCTTAAATTAAAACATATACATCTTGATCTCCTCCAATCAAACACCCACTCACTAGCTTCATCATTCTGGTTTCTTATTAACTGGTCTTTTAACCCAGTTCTGGGTGAGGGCTATACACAGGATGATAACACTTTGAAGATTAATATTGATTAAGATTAACATTAACAATTCCCCCCTTTGAGACTTATGATGTTAAACATCATGAGCCTCATAATACTTATTTTCTACAAAAAGATACAAATTGAATCATACAACATGTAATCATAACTAAAATAACGATCAGTACCACAAACAAAAATAATTGTCTAAGCCAATTTAAATTTGGAAGCCACGAGAACAACCAAGAAAATCTAATCCTTCCAGTTCTTTAAACCCATATGCCAAATCTTTTAATTGTTGGATTTTCTTCTCCACTAACTGTGAATTATCACTTAAATTAAAACAACACATTCCTTTAAATTCTTCACAGCCATGATTGTGTCTTAAAAGTAAATAGTCAATTGCAGCCCTGTTTTCAAGTGTGGCTTCTCTTACTTGTGTCATTTCCATACCAATAGTCGAAAGTGCTTGGGAGGTATAATTTATATCTTTTCTTACCAAACAAGAACTATACATCTCTCCCACAGAATTTTCGGCTGCAATACAAAAGGAAGACATGTCGGTTACTTCTCGGGCTAAAAGTTCCCAGATATTTCGATTTCTATAACAAAAATTGAGAATCAATCTGACTGATCGTTATTATTAACAACAACACATTTTACATCTTCCTTCTCTCTCTAATTTAATTCTGTTCAAAATCAAATTGTTACACTAATTTAGCAGCATCTCCAGTATCTCATTGAACACGCCGCAAAGTTAACTTCAATGGTTCCTTACATACAGATGTCCACAGTCCAGGTGGAATTTTTTTAATCCTCGTATAATGAATCCAAGAATCTATTCCTTCTAGTTTCACAGCAGTGTTTGTTATTAACAGCACCTGGAAAGGTCCTTTCTACTTTTCTCCAAGAGGGTCGTCCTTCCACGTTCGCAAATAAACTTGATCCCCTGGATTAAATGAGTGTACTGGAAATTCAAGAGGTAAAGGTGTCTTCAAAAGGACATACTTATGGAAAGAATTCAACACCTTACTCAAAGATAAAAGATATTCAGTTAATACTTTTTCTCCTATTACATGCATTTGTTCTGATCCTCCTGTCAAATTAACACTATCAGGTTTTCCATATAAAATTTCAAATGGACTCACTTTTTCTTTAGCTCTAGGGGTCACCCTAATTCTCAACAAGGCAAGTGGTAAGGCTTCGATCCACTTCAATTGAGCTTCCTGACATATTTTAGAAATTTGTCTTTTCAATGTTTGATTCATCTTTTCCACCTGCCCACTAGATTGAGGTCTCCAAGGGGTATGGAGATCCCACTTAATCCCTAATGTTTCACTCATGTTTTTAACAACCTCTGCTACAAAATGTGGACCTCTGTCTGAGGATATTCCTAAAGGGACTCCAAACCTTGGAATTATTTCTTTCAACAAATGTTTTACAACCTCTTTTGCCTTGTTGGTTCGACACGGGAAAGCTTCCGGCCATCCAGAGAAGATATCTACCAATATCAATAGATATCGGTATTGGTTACATCGCGGTAACTCTGAAAAATCTATTTGCCAATACTCACCGGAAGTTATGCCTCTTTTTACCTCTCCAGGAGGCGGTCGGATTTGTATTTTCGGACAAATCTCACATTTATTACTCACACTTTTAGCAATCAATAACATTTTGGTTCCTATCGCATATCGTCTTACTGATTCCACCATTGCCTCTGTTCCCAATATGTGTTTCAGCATGGGTTTTGACCATTAATTTCTTCATAATTTCAGGGGTCACTATACATTGTCCATGTGAAGTTATCCACCATCCTTGATCATTCTTCTTACAATGTAATAACATAGCTAATTTATTTTCTTTCTCATTATAATTTGGGGATTCCACCTGAATTTCTTTTGATGGAATTAAAACATAAATCATAGTATTTAATGCTACACGTTTAGCAGCCTTATCTGCTTTTCGATTTCCTTGTATTACTTTTGAGTCCCCTTTTTGATGAGCTTTACAATGAATCACCGCAACTTCTTTAGGTTTCTGTACTGCTTCCAACAAATTCAAAATCTCTGTTCCATATTTTATAGGGGTACCGCTAGCAGATAAAAGTCCTCGCTCCTTCCATATTGCTCCATGAGCATGCACAACTCCAAAAGCATATTTAGAATCTGTATAGATGTTAACTCTTTTACCTTTAGCCAAATTTAAGGCTTTTGTGAGGGCTATAATTTCTGCTTTCTGGGCGGATGTATTTGGAGGTAATGCTTTTACTTCTCGATCTTCAGTTAAAGTTACCACGGCATAACCAGCCCTCCTTTCTCCTTTTACAACAAAGCTGCTTCCATCAGTAAATAATTCTTCATCCGGAGTTTGGAGAGGGACATCTTTCAGATCTGGCCTGCTGGCATACACCTGTTCGATAACTTGTAAACAATCATGGTTAAGATCACGCTCTTTTTCACTTGGCATTAAAGAGGCAGGATTTTCTTCAGGGCCTTTGGTTGCCTCATACAATGGTTCTGCCATCAAACCATAATTTGGAATCCAAAGGCGACACCATCCAGCCATTCCTAGAAATCCTCTCAACTCTCTTTTGGATTGAGGGGGTGCCATCCTGCAAATGGCTTCTTTTCTACCATTTCCCAATCTTCGCTGTCCTTGGGAAATCTCAAACCCCAAATAAATTACAGTTTGTTTTGCAATTTGTGCTTTCTTCTCTGACACCCTGTAGCCAGCCATTCCCAAAAAATTTAGGAGGCTAACAGTCTTTTCTTTGCAGATCTCAGTAGTATCTGCTCCCAATAGGATGTCATCAACACACTGAAGGAGGGTGATTTGATCTTCCTTACCGGACCACTGTTCCAGTTCCTTATTCAGAGCTGCTCCAAAGATGGTTGGGCTATTTTTAAACCCTTGTGGCAGCACGGTCCAGCAGAGCTGAGTCCTCCTCCCAGTCGAAGGATCTTTCCATTCAAAAGCAAAAATCTTTTGGCTGTTTTCTTCCAGAGGTATACAAAAGAAAGCATCTTTCAAATCTATAACAGAGAAATATGCATTTGATTCATTGATAGTTGTTAACAGCGTATATGGATTAGGGACTATTGGGTGAATGTCCACCACTAACTGGTTTATCGCTCTTAAATCTTGAACCAGCCTCTATCCTTGGTTATGTGGCTTTTCCACTGGAAGGACAGGAGTATTATAATCAGATTGACATTCTCTTAAAAGTCCGTATTTAAGAAAATTATTTATTATTGGTTCCAAACCTTTTCTGGCTTCTATACTAATAGGATATTGTTTCTTTCTTACCGGTCGAGCTCCTGTTTTCAATTCAACTTTTACCGGTTCCACATTTTTCGCTCTTCCTGGTTTCTCTGTTGCCCAAACAAAAGGGTAAACTGCATCTTTAATCTCTTCTGGAATTTCTTCAGATTCATCTGTGTTTGTCTGTAATAAATAAACTTGGGCTTGCCAGGCATTAGCTTCAGGAAAATGAACTTGGATCTTTCCTTTTTTAAAGTTAATTTGTGCTCCCAATTTATTCAATAAATCCCGTCCTAAGAGAGGCATGGTGCATTCCGGTATATATAAAAATTCATGCATCAGTGTTTTTCCTCCAATTTTACATTTTAAAGGTTTCAAAAAAGGCCTTATCTCCTTCTTTCCCGTGACCCCAACAATAGATACATTAAATTTATTCATTGGTCCTTTACATGTATTTATAACAGAATATTTTGCTCCAGTATCTACTAAAAAATCGACTACTTCATCTCCCAGCTTTACTGGAACCAGGGGCTCAGCTGGGAAAATATCATTTTCTACCCCCGGTCCCCATCATTCAGAGTCTCCTCCCATCATAAGTAAATCAGCTTCAGGTGGTATCTGCTGTGACTGAGTCATGACTGCTCCTTTGTTCTCTGGACACTCACTCTTCCAGTGTCCCTGTTTCTTGCATACAGCACATTGATTAAATCCTAATGGGGTATATTGTTTAAACATATCTCTACCTCCTCCGCCTTTTCCTCTCAAATACCCTCTACCTCTACCTCTCAAATATCTTCTACCTCTTCCTCCAGCTGATCCTTGGGCATTTACAAAAGCAGCTGCTAAAATAGCAGCTTTTTGTTTCCTGTCTTTTATTTTTTCTTTTTCCTGATTTTTCTCTTCCTCCTCTTCCCTATTGTTATACACCTTATAAGCAATTTCAATTAACTGTGATATAGTAATTCCTGTAATCCCATCCACTTTTTGCAATTTCTTTCGAATATCTGGAGCAGCTTGCCCTACAAACAAAGTAGTAAATATTGCTCTATTCTCATCAGTCTCAGGATCTAAGTCTGTCCATTTCCTAGCTGCCTCACATAATCGTTCATAAAAGGTGGATGGGTCCTCTGTTTTTCCCTGAATTATTTGAGTCAATTTCGCCAAATTCTTTGGGCGGGATATTCCATTCTTTCCTCCATACAAAATTAATTGTTGATACTGTTTAATCATCAATTTCCCATCATTACTATTAGGATTACAATTTGGGTCTTGAGTTAGCATAAAATGAGCAGGATCTTCTTTTGCATTTATTCTCTCATTTTCTATATTTGCTTTTTCTAATATTACCCTCTTTTCTTCAGGAGTAAACAAATTATTCAAAAGAATTTTAATACCTTGCCAATTTGGATTATGATTTTCAATAATTGTTTGAAAAGGTCTATACTCCTTTTCAGAATTCTTTCGACATGATCCTGCTAATTCTTTCCAATTCATTAAATCAGAAGTTGTAAATGGTACTTTCACAAATACTGGCTCCCCCCTTGGGCCCACTGCCTGGCGAAGGGGTGCTAACCCTTGCTGGGTTCTAGTCCTGCCAGCTATCGGACTAAAAGTATTGCTTCCTCTTGCTTCGGTTTCAGAAGTTTCATTTTTACTTGGTGGTACTAACATTTGTGTATCTTCCTCTTCTTCTCCTAGTTTTAAACATCATTTTCCTATGCTACAAGCAGAACAACAATGCACTTTTGGTTCCTTATTTTCCATCATCATCATCATCACATTAAAATCTAAATCTAAAAGTTTATATTTTTTCCAAATTTCATGATCATTTCTCAAAGAAAAAAAAAACAAATTACATAAGGTACCTCATAACATTAATTGTAAAATAGTATTATATTGCAAGGTTCCCAATTCTGGCCATTTTTCCTCATCTTCTAATTTATACATTGGCCACCATTTAGTACAATATTCAATTAATTTATCCTTTCTCAAAGGATTACCCCCAAATTTTCCCCAATGTTTAATGATGCATCCTAAGGGGGAACAAGGTGTTACTTTTGATGGTTGAGCTCCCATATCTTTACCAAAAAAAGAACGTTCTTTACCACAACTTCATATACTCCAGTCGTCACTGTCAAACGCATATGAATATACCGGTTTACCCCTGGCGCCTACAACTTCATATACTCCAGTCGTCACTGTCAAACGCATATGAATATACCTCTTTACCTGTGGCCACAATTCCTTACCAAATGCATGCACAGTTTTATACTCCAGAACAATATCTCATTTACCTTAGCGTTGCACCGTTGAGTCACTCACCTGCTCTGGTCGGGGAGAATACTCACGGAGTCCCCGATCAAAAGGTCGGTGCGCGCTGGAGTCCGGAGAGCAGGGTCTCCCCACCGAGAGCCGGCGAGTCGATCCGGGCAAGGCTTCACAGCAGTCCCATCTGGGTCGCCAAAAACTGTTGTCCAAAAAGCGGATTCGTGCCCGGCGTGCAAGTAACCAATTCCACACGCTCAGGAGAGATATTGTTTTATTCAGGCCTGGGTGCTCGGTGGACTTGCCACAAATCAAGCACACACGGTCTAATCACCTTTCTGTTTATATCCATGCTTCTCATACATATTTTAGTTTCCTTGTTACATATGCGTTACATTTCCGAGAACTAATTATAATATTGCATCATCTTAAACACATGCGCACTAAAGCCTTTAGGGTCTTCTTGGGGGTCTTGGGTGGTCTCTGGTGGTCGGCAGGGCAGTGAACTCTTCATGAACTTATTTCCTCTTTACCTTATAGGGTCGCAATTTGTCCCTGAGCCATGCTTGGACCACGTCTGTTTATAGTTTCCATAGCTAAAATTAATTATCACTACTTCTAAAACACACACCTGTTAGTTACCTAACTTCTAAGCAACAAGTCTTCATTGTTTAAAATTACAGAAGCGAGCAATATAGAATCCACAACAAACTAAACTATCTATCACCATAGTGTTCTTAAATTAAAACATATACATCTTGATCTCCTCCAATCAAACACCCACTCACTAGCTTCATCATTCTGGTTTCTTATTAACTGGTCTTTTAACCCAGTTCTGGGTGAGGGCTATACACAGGATGATAACACTTTGAAGATTAATATTGATTAAGATTAACATTAACAATTGTGCAGGGACCTTTGCGCAGCGGGGGGTCGGTGTGTGGAGACCCCCATGCAATGGGGGGGGGGCAGTGCAGGAAGACCCTTATGCAATTGGTTGGTGTGCAGGGGACCCTCGTGCAATGGCGGGCAGGTGCACGGGGACCCTTGTGCGATGGTGGGGATCGTGCAGGACCCTCGTGTGACAGTGGTGGTTATTTTTCTCGGCAGTACCCTTGGGTTCGGGAGCAAAACAGCCGGTGCCTGAAACCACTGGGGTGTTTTGACTGCTGCTGAGCAGCCTCGAGGCCGCCTCCGGTTCCCACATGGCTCCCATGGTGTGCGCGGACCCTCCTGCAACGGGTGCAGGTGTGCAAGGAGGGTGATCCGGGGTAGGGGTCCCTCTCTGGAGGCACCCAGCTCGAGCTGGCACCTAAGAACTAATCAAGGAGTAATGAGGAACCTTCTCTTGCACCTGACGTTAACCAGCGGGATCCCAGGGTCAGACCCTGTTACGGTGATTGGACCCTGGGGAGGTGGCAGAGGGTGCCCTGGACAGGTTGGGGGGGTTCCCTGGGGAGGAGGGGAGCCCCCACCCCCCTGACTGTGGGCACTCCCCCCAAGGAGCAGAGCATGGTGCAAGACTTTAGGGAGGATGAGGGCTAGCAGGTCCCCGACATGGCAGTGCCGGCTCTTCCCAGTGTCTCCCCAGTGCTGGAGGGGGGGTGTGTGTGTGTGTCTCATGACCATGGGGGTGGGGGTGGGGGGGCGGCCTCAGGATGGGGGGGGGGGCATCCTGGGGTCCGGGAGGGACCCTGGGAGTGGGGTAGGTAGGGGGACATTGGGGGACAGAGGTGTTTCTCGGGAGATTGAGGACACCATGTGGGGAGTTGAGACTGGGAGGGATGACCCTGGGGAGGTGGGGGGCACCGCGGGGAGAAGGGATCCCACCCCCGACACCTGCAGCCACCCCCAGGGGCAGCTGGGACCCCGACCCACTGGGGGACCAGGATGGGAACGATGGGGACTCACTCATGGATACTGCACAGGTAATAAAATAGTTCATGCTGCACCCTGTTGTAGGGTCTCTGGGGTGCCCTGGGCCCTGGGCGCCGAGTCCCCATGACAGCCAGCCCTTCCCGGGGGTCCCCAGGCTGCCGGGCTCCTCTGGCCCCAGCCGGCGGGAGCTGTGTCCTCCCAGCCGCTGGCCACGCAATGGCAGCACCGACCCACGGCCACGCGGAGACAGGGCTGGGGACAGGGCCGGGGTTGCCTGCGCTCCACCTGGGTGGGTCTGCAGGGCTCGGGCAGGGGGGACCCGGCATCCTGCAGCTCCGCTCCCACCCTGGGGACCCCAAACACCCCCGGGGGTGCGTCGCTGTCCCTGTCGCTGGTGGCAACCGGCATGGGGGGAAGGTGACAGTGAGGGTCCCCGCCAGTGGCCCGGAGTTCGTCACCACTGGCGGGACAGGGGACAAGCAGGGCCAGCACCAAGGAGCGACGGCAGCACAGCCTACTCTCTGGGGGTCCCCACCCCCTGTCCCCAGGGGTCCCCTCTGTCCCCGTGTTTTATTGGGGGAACACAGAGCCCAACGACCAGCCGCAGGGACAGGGGACGGGGAGCTGCCCCAGGGATGGGGACAGCACCGGGACACGCCGATACTCTTGGGGGTGCTGGCATGCGGGGGGGGGGCACCCTAACCATTGCCGCCCGGGATGACGAATGCACCGGGATGAGGGAGGCACCGGGATGGGGACGGCGCATGGAGGGGCCAGAGCCGGCGCGCGAACGCCGGGCTGCAGGACCACGCTTCGGCTTCGGGGCGGCAGCAGCGAAGGCGGCGGCGGCGGCGGCGCTGCTGCGCACCTGAGCGGTGCCGGCGCTGCAGTACCGCGATTCGGCCACGGGGCGGCAGCAGCGAGCAGCGGCCGGGCGGCGCGTGCACGGGGGCGGCACCGGCGCTGCAGGTCCGCGCTTTGCAGGCCCAGCGCCCGCCGGCACCGCGCACGTGGGGCGGCAGCGGCGTTTCCTTACCGGAACGAACCAACGAACGCGGCGGCATCACCCCGCAGGCAGCACAGTACGGCATTGCCGTTACCGGCGGACGGCAGCGCGGAGAAAGGGGGCGCCACCGCGCATGCGCGGCTCAAGAGCTGCAGTACCGAATTCTGGTCGCTCGGTGGCAGCAGCGAGCAAAGGAGAGCGCGCCAATGCGCATGCGCGGCTGAAGAGCTGCAGTACCGAATTCTGGTCGCTCGGTGGCAGCAGCGAGCAAAGAAAGGCGCGCCACTGCGCATGCGCGGCTCAAGAGCTGCAGTACCCAGTTTTGGTCGCTCGGTGGCAGCAGCGAGCAAAGAAAAGCGCGCCACCGCGCATGCGCGGCTCAAGAGCTGCAGTACCCGATTTTGGTCGCTCGGTGGCAGCAGCGAGCAAAGGAGAGCGCGCCAATGCGCATGCGCGGCTGAAGAGCTGCAGTACCGAATTCTGGACGCTCGGTGTCAGCAGCGAGCAAAGAAAGGCGCGCCACTGCGCATGCGCGGCTCAAGAGCTGCAGTACCGAATTCTGGTCGCTCGGTGGCAGCAGCGAGCAAAGAAAAGCGCGCCACCGCGCATGCGCGGCTCAAGACCTGCAGTACCCGATTTTGGTCGCTCGGTGGCAGCAGCGAGCAAAGGAGAGCGCGCCACTGCGCATGCGCGGCTCAAGACCTGCAGTACCGAATTCTGGTCGCTCGGTGGCAGCAGCGAGCAAAGAAAGGCGCGCTACCGCGCATGCGCGGCTCAAGAGCTGCAGTACCCAGCTTTGGTCGCTCGGTGGCAGCAGCGAGCAAAGGAGAGCGCCCCACCGCGCATGCGCGGCTCAAGAGCTGCAGTACCCAATTCCGCTCGCCGGGTGCCACCGTCGCCTCACCGGCCCTTTCCCCTTCTCTCCGCCCAGTTCGTACCATCGACAGACGGTAACTGCTTACTGGCGGTACTGGGCTTAGATTTCCCTGCCCTTTTCCCACTCGCGGCCCGGGCACTAATCTTCATCGCCTCTGTACCAAAAAGCACCCGGTGGCTCCAGCATTTCAGTCCTTTCCCTTTGGCCGCTTTACAAGTCCCGTGGTTGTTTCTGCCCGTGCCCCTCAGCCCATTACCCGGGGAGGAGAAGCAGCACGGGGAACCTGTGGAACAGGTTTCTTTCTAACCCGGAGGAAGCACCAGGGATCGCTGTCTCGGTCTGCAGGTGGCATCGGGGTTGTGGGAGTGACAGCGGCGACTCAACAGATGCTGGAGAGAGATTTAAAAAAAATAAGGCCACACGGGTGACACCCTGAGAGCAGGGGAGGGGCAGCTATGTCCATCAGGAAACCGTGCTTCTGAGCAGACCCGGTGCCAGTGGCTGACCTGCAAACGAGCGATACGCTGGTGGTCCTGGGCCTTTGTTGCGGTGTTTGCACCTTTCCTCGCCTCTGTGCTATCAGCACTCTGCTCTCCTCATCCTGCACACACGCAGGGCTTGCCACTTGGAGGAGAGACGCTGCACGACATCACTTACCACCCTGCCCTCCAGCGTGCAAAGGAATTAGAAATGAAGCAGGGAAAGCCAAGAGGCCTGCTGGTGTATTAGGCGTCCTCAGCAGTTGACCGTAGAGCCCGGCAGGTTCCATCCTTGCTCTGTGCTTTTGTAGCTTGAACCCCCGATTGTTTTGCCATCGAGACTGCAAGGCGAGGAATACGCCTCTACTTGAACAAGCAAGACCCCTGCCAAATAGCTGAGCTGTGCGCAGTGATAGGTGGCTGCCTGTGACCGACACCTTTTTCTGCTAAAACCAGAGCACGCTTCCCTTGTGAAGAGCCATCGGCAGTACAGAACATACCTGAGCTCTCCTTGCACCGGCTGCCCAGAGAACGGCGTCTTAGTTCGACTGAAGCGTGCAGCAGCCTGTCGTCATCCCAGCCCCTCGCCCTCGAGCAAGCGGCTGCCTGTAGCAGCGGCAGAACCACTGCTGCGCAGAGGGGAAAGGAATGGCTTGGCGTCAAGCTCTGCGGGCTGCCTGTGGCCCCTGCGGAGCCGACGACCTCGGCAGCCCATACAAAGGGCGAAGCTAGCAGCCTGAGAAGGAGTCACAGGGTGCTGCAGCTCCTGCCACAACCATCCTTCCCAGCCTGCTCATGGAGCACAAGGCACTTGAAAGCAGCAAGAAAGAACAAGGATGGCAAGATGGCAGGAATAACACGGAGAGCCTAAAGCGTTTAGCCAGCAGGGCTTGCAACTCACCTTGTGCCGTGGTTTAATCCCAGCTGGCAACTCAGCACCACACAACCGCTCACTCGCTCCCCCCTCAGTGGGAGGTGGGAGAGAATTGGAAGGGCAAAAGTGAAAAAACTCCACTTGTAAGGAAAAGGGGGGGAAAAAAACCCCAAACAACAGAGAGAAAAACCCCAGACAGACAAGCGGTACAAATGAAAACAATGGCTCACCGCCAACCGACGGATGCCCAGCCAGCCGCAGCCCAGCAGCGCCCCCCCCACCAACCGCCCCCCGAGTTTTATTTCCTGACGTCACAGGGTCTGGAACATCCCCTGGGTCCGCCGGGGTCAGCTCTCCCAGCGGTGCCCCCTCCCAGGCCCTCGCGCACCCCGAGCCCGCTCGCCGGCAGGGTGGGGCGAGGAGCAGAACAGCCCCCGCCGCCGTGCAAGCGCTGCTCAGCAGGAACCCACGCAGCCCCGTGTCACCGACGCTGTTTGCAGCACAAACCCAAAACGCAGGAGGAGGGAGAGCGGGGTGGGAGTGGGGTGCGGGGGAGCGGGAGGGGGGTGCCAGAGTTTGGGCGGGGGGCAACGGGCAGGTTGGCGGGGCAGGCAGCACCCCAGGGGTCCGGGGCAGAGGGGTTACGGCAAGGCAGTGCGGAACACGGGGGGTGGGAGGAGGGAGAGGAGAGAGGAGGGCAGTGCGGGCACGAGGTAGGAGGGCAGGGGATACGGGGGACGCGTCACGGGGAAAACCTCGCACGGTGGGAAAAACCTCGCACGGGAAAGGCGGGGCGGACACCGGGAGGGGCGGGGGGGGACATGCGTGGGGGTGACCTACGCCAGGGGGTCCACCCGGGACCACCCACAGCAGAAAACTCGCCTGGGATAACCCGCAACAGATAATCCGTTCCCGATGACTGACCCTTGCTGGATAACCACGAGCGATGCCCCTCAAGTGGCTGGTGTTTCACCCCAAATCTTCCCCAAATCGGGGGGTTTTTTGCTTTTCCATAATATCAAAATTGGGGTTTTTTCCTTTTCCAAAACATTCCACCATTTGGAGGTTTTTCAACGCTTTTTCACACAAAAATTGGTGGTTTTTGCTTTTTCGTTTTGTGTGTGAAAATGGGGGTTTTTTTGCTTTCCGGATGCCCAAATCCAGGCGGATTTGGCTTTCCCGGGAGCTCCAAGTTGGGTATTTTTCCCCAAAAATTGCGGGTTTTTTTTTCCCCCACCCCTTGCAGGCCCCGAATTAGGGGTTTTGTGGTATTTTTAGGCCATGGCGGCAGGTCCCGCGCTGCGTGCGCAGCCCTGCAGGGGAAAGTCCCTGTTGGGGGAACTGGCCCCCAATCAGGATGGGAACAGGCGGAAAAGGAGAACAGGGAAGAGGCAGCTTTTGAAAGCGCTTTTATATCTTCAATAGAGAGGTGTTTCGGGGCGGGGGGGTGGGGGGGGTGGGGGGTGGGGGGCGTCGAGTTTTAAAATCCTTTCTATAAACAGGGTTTCTTTGCATTTTAAAAACCTTATTATCATAGACATTTACACTTAATGTATTTACACATATCTCTATATATATATTTAGTGAATATATTTATCTTTCACTTATATCCCCGTTTCCCACTTATTATATATACTACCTGCTCAGACTATGGATCTGTTGACTTCCATATTTTGAACACTTAAATGTCTTTATAGACTTCTCTATTTACACTTACATATATTTACACCTATATCTTTATAGACTTAGATTTTAGACTTAGATGTCTATTTACACTTGTACATAATCTCTTAGATTACATATAATGTCTATGTAGACTCTCTATGTAACACGTAGTAAGTGTAGATAGCGGTATCTATTCAGACCTTTTTCTATTTTAAATTCCTTCATGTATAAAATGTATCATCCTTTTTGCATTTGGAAGTTCTTTATTTTTTAATTTATAGAGACAAAATTTTAAAATTTTGTATTTTAAAACCCTATATACATCTTTCGAATTTTTTTATACTCTAAAATCCTTTATATAATAGGGCAGATATAGGTTCTTATTTTGAAATCCTTTTGTACGTATAAATTAATATTATTTTTCAATATATGTAACAAGGAGAGATTTTTTTTTCTCTTTCGAGGCCTCACAGATATATTTACAGTTTTTAAAAATTTTTGAACGCCCCCCCATGAATTTTCAGGCAATTTGGGCTGTGACCCCCTTTGGGGGGGGGGGGGGGAGGGGGGGACACGGACCCCCATGACCCCCCATTCCCCACTCACCTGCTCCTCCACGGCATCATCACCCCCGTGGTGATGCTGGGGTGCCCCAAATGACATCATCACCCCCCCAGGCCCCCCAACCCCCCCTTTTTATTCACCCCCCCAAAAAGACACAAAACGAGGGAAACGGCCCCAACCGGCAGCTCGTTACTTTAATAATGCCGTTTACGTATGTACGCACGCACCCCCGCCAAAAAGGGGGGCTCTGCTAGAAAGATAAAGGACGGGCGGCCCCCCCAAACGCTTGCAGCCCCCCCCAGCCCCCGTCCCGCAGGCTGCCAGCCGGCCCCTTACCCTCAGCACGCCTAACGACCGGCAGGCAAACCTGGGCCAGGGGTCTCTCCTGAGCACCACGGGACGCTCACAGCGAGGCATCTGAAAAACAAAAATCCCAACGGATATTTCAGCACGTTAAAAAAACAGCACCGAAGGCAGCAGAGGAATTCGGTCAGGATAAGGGAGAGGGTAGCAGTCGAGCTAAAGGAGGGTGCCAGGCAAACGGGTCAGCTCGAAACACAACGCCGCCTTTAAAAGCTCGAGCGATTCGAACGCTTAAAATCAGCGTGAAGACTAATTGACACGATTCTGAACACGTTCTTCGCAGAGAAGTAAACGCTCTCGCTGGTGTCGGAAAACACCTCGTCCCTTCCTTACAGCACCGCTGCCGGGAGATAACCCCGTGAGGCTGCAGGACAAGGGCGCGCCGTAATCAGCATCTACGCGCACGGATCCACCTCCGCAGCTCCAGCCCTTGCGCTGCTGCTGCTGCTGCGCATCTCGCTCGCTTGGCCGATAAAGCTGAAAGTGAAGCGTAAAACTTTGAAGAGTAAAATGAAAAAGAAAGAACAAATCTCAGCAATTCATTTTATGCTAAAAAGGCGTGCGCACGCTTACATACGTACAATGAGAAGACTCATACTATAAAAATATTTGATTTTCCTTTTGCGTTAATTGAAATTGCGTAGCTGTGAATTCATACCGTTAAATTATCTACCTCCAAGCTACACAGCTATCGTTTGACCAGGGGTTTTGCGTGTGTGACATGACTAGGAGGGACGCCTGGCCAGCTGCGCCGAGACCGATGCTACCGAACTGCCGGGGAAACGCGCCGTCGAAAGCGAGACAGAAATAAAGTGCTTCAGAGCACTCTGCCAAAAGATCAGGAAAAAAGCCCCTAACGTTCAGTTGCCTCTCTTTTTAAACGTTTAGAGCAACTACCCAACTGCTTAAGCACACCTAATAAATTATACACTACAGCTATTTGGCAGTTGCAGTTTAAACAATGCAAGTCAGTTTGGAAATTAGACAATTTTAACTTTCTTTTTTTGGGGGGGGGGAGGGGGAGGGCAGGCGGTGGGGAATATCAAATCCCCGGTGCTGCAATACGTAAGGCTACCAAAAAGGACTGGCAGGTTTGCTAACGCTGTTGGCTGTACCCAAGCGTGCGGAGGAACGCGTCTTTACGATCTCTCGACCGTTACACCCGAGAACCAAAGATCAGCCATACGTCGACTATTGGAAGATGTGCTGCGCTTGGGTCCTTGCAAGGAAATCGACTTAACTCCTTTTTTTTTTCCAGAGAGAGTGAAAAGTCTCCTTGCGGATGACTTCTGCTGCCAAGCACGTCATCTCTGAAGATCCATTCTGATGGGAAGTTCGTAAAAGGCAACTCCTTTGAATGAAAAAGATTTCCATTCTGGAAAATCTCTTTCCAACCGAAGTCAAAATTACGCGCTGCAGGTTAGGAAAAAGGACATTAGAGAATCAGTAACTCACCGAAAACACATCAGGACTCTCTGTCGCTAGTTACGAGGCTGCTACCGCTTCTCGGGAAAGCCTGGAAAACACACCGAAGCGACGCCGATTTGTCCCGTGTTGTCCACGCCTCTTCTTTGACCTTGATTGCTTTTAGCACAGATGCTAGTATCTCAGTAAGGTTTTCGAGTGCTCCTGTAAGGTATTTTAAACACTGACTGACTGAAAAAGCATAAAGCTTTTATCGTGAAAACAAAGCCTGTTTCTCCCGAACATCCGAACTCTTACAAACGGTTCCTTTCCTCTTCTAGTCCAACATTATTTTCACAGCACCCTTTAATAGCAAGCACACAGAAACAGAAGACTCTGCTTTCAGGAAGAGAAAATAGACGAAGGAAAGCAAGCCTTGAATAGGCGTACCACGCTCCAGAACAGACCTTTATTTTTAGTATTTGTGTTAAAATATTTCATGTTAAAAAATCAGATAGAAGGAGAGCTGCCACATTCTTCGTGTTAACTGTAAAGTCCACACTACAAGCACCTTAGGAAAAATGCAGACACATATCACAGGCATACCTTGTTCTTGCAGACCACTATGGATCCTTTCCATCCGTCTCGTACTTTCACGGCAGTTGACATTCTGCTGAGAGGAAAGGCAAAAAAAAAAAAAAAAAAACAAACCACGTTTAGCACAAAGCTTCCTTTTCTGTGAAGACTACAACTGAATGGAGGAGAAAGTATTTTGCATCATCTTTGGTGCAGTTGTTGAGACAGGCCACTAGAGCTTATGCATGTTTTAGACCACCGTGCCTTTTTTTTTGGCTCATCGGCAGCTTTAGTTTCGCTAGAACTCACTTGCCTAGAGACGCGCAGGTGACAGGCACAGACACCTACGTACGTTTTCTCAAGCCTAAGTAGAGCCGCGATTTCCTCACCCTATACGTCCCAAGTTGAGTATTTTTGTTAAAGAGTACGGCAACCCGTCTGTCCTCGCGAACTCGCTGCAAAAGAGGAATCCTTTTTTCCAGGACGTTTCTCCAGACGGTCAAGATCTTTGAAAACTGCAGTTGTGCCACCAAACCTGCTCAGGGTCCCTCCCAACCTTCGACCATCGTTAGATTTAACAGGCACACGCTCTATTCCGTCTTCCAACAGCAAAAATACATAACGCCCCCAGACCCCTAGCGCAACCCTACGGACGTCCACACGCACCTCGCTGTTTTGATGAGGAGCCACTGAGCACCCCTGCGAGCACAGCGGGATCATGCGCAAGACCAGTGTCCTGGTTTCGGCTGGGATAGAGTTAATTCTCTTCCTGGTAACTGGTATAGCGCTGTGTTTTAGATTTAGGACGAGAAAAACGTGGATAACACGCTGATGTTTTAGTTGTGGCTAAGTAGCGCTTACGCTAGTCGGGGACTTTTCAGCTTCTCATGCCCTGCCAGCGAGAAGCTGGGAGGGACCTTAGCCAGGACAGATGACCCAAACCGGCCAAAGGGACAGTCCATACCATATGACGTCACGCTCAGTACATAAGCTGGGGGAGTTGGCCGGGCGGCGGCGACTGCCGCTCGGGGACCGGCTGGGCATCAGTCGGCGGGCGGTGAGCAATCGCATTGTGCGTCGCTTATTTTGTATATTCTTTTATCGTTACGATTGTTTCCCCTTCCTGTTCTGTCCCATTAAACTGTCTTTACCTCATCCCACGAACTTCACTTTTTTTTCCCGATTCTCTCCCCCACCCCACTTTGGGGGCAGGGGGAGCGAGCGAGCGAGCAGCTGCGTGGTGTTTAGCTGCCTGCCGGGTTAAACCACAACAACCAGCTTCACCTACGCCGATTTCCGCGAATGCAGCTTCTGAAGCTTTAAACTGAAAACCGTATCTTGACACTTTGCCGCGGCAGAAACGATCCGTAACTAGAACTCTACAAAAACGCAGTAACGCAAATTGCAAACCCACAGCAGCGACAGCTTCAGAAATATTTCTACCGGGAACAAGGGAGAAAAACAATACAGTTTCATCTCACGCACAGGAAAGCAGCAGGCAGAGAAAAGGGTCGGCATTCGTAGCCCTTGCAGAACGCAGGCATTCTCCTTCCATTCCTAAACCCGCCTCTTAGGTCGAAACATCACAACACTACTACGGCAATATCGAGAGCAGGGAACAGCAGCCCTGCCGCTGGATGTGCTACTGACTCATGCTATTTACGTAGCAGGACACCTAGACAGAGGGGCACGTTTTTCCACACACAACCCTGAACTTCCTGAAAATTTATGTTTACCAAAACGAGCCATTTGGAACACATTGCCAAACAATGTTTGGCAATAAAACTTTGATGTGTTTGACACACACAAATTTGGGGTAACTCGCTACTTGCTTCCTGCTGTTGTTGTTCTTCCTTCAGAAATTCTACTTGTAGCCAAGTTATTCGCTACCGGTTCAAGCATTTACCTTCCAGGTATTACCAGCACATTTACACAGGCGAGGAACTAAATCGCTCTTCTAAAACTACCCGAGTGAAAATTACAGCCACGAAAGAGGAGTGACAGAGAAGAAAAGGAGAGGTCAGGCAGCAAGAGAGCTCTGCAGGCTGCCACCAGTCAACATCGCACTCTTTAAAAAAAAAAAAAAAAACAAAAAAAAAACAACAAACCAAAAAATAACACAAACACAAAAAGCCCACAAAAACCAACAACAAAACAAAACCTTGACGTTGTACCTTTTTTTTCTTTTGGAGCTCGTCCCTGTCTCAGCAGATTGTCTTGTCAGAGCATGAAATGCAGATGATCTGTATCCCGATGACATCTGCACGCGATGAACACGTGTTCAGAAATAGTCCAGATCTGTAAGACCGGTGTCATTTGTGTGGTTTTAATAATCATAACTCCGTTTTATTGACCGATGCATTTGCGAGGAAACTAAGTAACTTTTAAACGTAGCCTCTCCTTGGGGAGAAAAATGCGTTAGGGAGTGAAAAAAATGATGATTCAGAGCTCCCAACCACGACGGAGCAGCGGGGAAATTAACAAAAGTGAAGGCCAACAGCAGCAACACGAAGCGACATTTGGCTTTAATTCTGATCACGTACTTAAGCGGCTCTCCAGGTCTATACCTCGATCCTATGAATGACTAGCCCTTTTTTGGAAGGACCAACTTTTTTCCTTAAAAGTCCTAGACTGAAGACTCCACTGAACAGAACGTGGATTGAGCCACAGGACAACGTGCCATCAACACTCTCAGGAAAAAAAAATCAAGTAAAAATCAAGTTTAAATATCAGTTTCCATCGTGTCTCATTCATTCCGTTTCTAGTGACACCTGGGTGCTCCAAAATTCACTATCCTGACACCACGTAGTACTACAAATTGAGTTATGCCTATAAAAATAAAAGGCTATTTCCAACCTGCCCATAAAATCAGTATGAACAAACAGAAGAGAAACACTTGAACTTAAAGGACACAGGCAGCTCTTAATTTTTCGTAGATGAAAGCTCATTCTTTTCCCTGAAAGGAAAACACTCGTAACTACCCGGGTTAGTTACGCTAACGAGGGTACGTAGGCACGCTCTGTTCACGGCAATTGTTCATCAGCTTTTCTGCACCGGCAGCAAATTTGCCTTTTCCCTGGGTTTGACGTGGAGCACCTGCAGCGTCCTTGAACGCACCAATGTTTCTCCCGGCTCCCCCGGCCCCACACGTGCCATCACCTGAGCAGCAAGCGGCATCAACCACGCAGGATTTTCTTCACGTGACGCAGAAGGTGACGCTGGGAAAAGAGGAGGCACAAAATGAACCTGTTTGTCACACCCAGCCAACGGCGAAAACCCAGGGAAGGATTCTGCCGTGCGGGGCCGGGCTGTGCACCCCGGCAGCTCCAGCCGGCCGGTTTCGCTCCCCTTTGCCGGGTACCGGGGAGACACCGCCGCCTCGTGCTGCCGCCTGCCCCCCGGGGAGAGCCGGGGGACCCCCACCTCACTTCAGCCCTCGGGAACGGGTCCGGGAGAGACCCTCCACGCAAAGAGAGCGGATCCACGCGTGGCGTGGATTTAATCCCCGAGGGAAGAGGCCGGGCTCCCCGCTGGCAGAAGGGCAACTCGCCTCCCTGCCGCTCGGAGCGCCTTGCTGGGGACAGCCCTGCCTGCGCCTGGCTGCTCTTCAGCCGTGCTGGGAGTGCAGTCTGGCCGACGGATGCTCCGGCAAACAGACACTGCAGCGAATCGCAGCTCCCGCTCGTTACAGCTGCTGGTAATTTTGCCTCTGGCTAAGGCATGCCCCAGACAGCGGACACCTCGTCTCGTTCCAGCTCCTGCTTGCGACGGTTCTGGCTAATTGAAGCTCCAGCTCTGCAGCGTTGATTTCAGCTCCTTCTCCTTACAAGCTCCAGCTGTTTGCAACAGCCTGGGCTTTTGACAAGGTCGTAAACCAACCGCTGTCAAAACTCGACTATTAGGATAAAATATCATAGTTGGACATTGTATAAACATTAATCAGTTTGTAGGACTAATCAGTTAATAACTATTCGAAGCAGTCGACAAGCAAGAGCTGGACTCGAAGAGGGCGTGCGGGGTCTGAAAAGCAGAGACCACCTCTTCCCCCCAGAGACCACCGCACACGTTGAGTTGGGCCTGGTGCATGCCGGCCTCCCGCACTTCGGGGTCCGGCAGGACCAGAGCCCCTCCCCCTGGGGAGGGTCCACGCACCCTGCCCACCCCCTGCTTTCCCCTGCAGCCCCCAATGCCCTCCCACCCCCCCGCACAAACGGCCAAACCGGCTTCTGCTTTGGGCCCCCAAACCAGCTCACTTGGCACCCATTTCTGAGCCCAAAAACCCAGCTGCTGCGCCTGTTCTCAAGGCCCAAAGATGCCCCCGGGGAGGGCAAGCGCTTGTGTGATGCTTCGGGCAGAAACGGGGCTTTGAAAGGTCTGATCCCGGTGCCGGGGGAGCAGAGGCGAGCTGGCTGGGACCAGCTGTTGCTCCTGGAACAACCCCAAGTCCCTGCTCCGAGGTCTTCCCCTTGGGGCCCTAGGGTGGACCTGTCCCTCCCCTTCAAATGCTCCAGCAGTTTCGGGGGCAGAAGGCCGTTTCTAAGCCCTCTCTCCAGCAGCTCCTCCCTCGACTCGGCCAGTGAAGCCCCCAGACTCGAGCACCTCGCTGAGGCGGGCGGCCTCCATTGCCTACAGGCTGCCCGTCTGCCTGCAGGGAGGGCTGGGGGGTCCCCGGCCCCACGGGGCGACAGTGGGGACTCGCAGGGAGGGTCTGTTTGCACACAGCGCCCCCCCCGCCCCGGCCCCACTGCGCGGCCCCCCTAGGGCACACAGCGCCCCCCCCGGCCCCACTGCGCGGCCCCCCTAGGGCACACAGCCCCCCCCCCCCCCCCCAGCCCCACTCCCCAGATGCTCACAGCCCCTCCTCCGCCTGGAGCCCCCCCAGCCCCCGTCCCCGGAGCCTGCAGGACAGCCCCCCCCCCGCCACAGCCCCACTCCTCGGCTCCCCGGGCCCGCGGCCCCTCACACTCACGCTGCGCCGCCGCCTCGGTGCAGAGCCCGCCGCGCGCCCCGTTGAAATACCCTCCGCAGCCAATCAGCGCGCGGCTCCACCGCACGGCCCGCGCGGGGCACGCCGGGAGTTGTAGTCCCCGCCCCGGGAGTGCGCATGCGCACGGCGCCTCGTGCAGCCCGGCTGCCTCGTGCAGCCCGGCTGCCTCTACATCGACACCCGTACAATGGAGGTGATCGTGCACCGACCCTGGTGCAACCCTTGTGCCCCCCATGCTCGCAGCCCCTCCCCGGTGTTTGCAAGCGCCTCCCAGCCCCAGGACCCCCGGTGCTCACAGCACCCGACCACACCATTTTCCAGCCCCGTGGGAGCCCCAAGCTCCACTCTCAAGCCCCGCCAGGACCCACAGCCCCACTCCCCAGCTCCTTGGGGGACTGCAGCCCCCGCCCCCAGCCCCACTCCCCAGCCCCCCTAGGACACACAGCCCCACTCCTCAGCACATCTAGGGCGCACAGCCCCGCCCAGCCCCCCTCCCCGGCCCCCTCCGGGACGCACAGCCCCCCCCAGCCCCCCTCCCCGGCCCCCTCCGGGGCGCACAGGCCCCCCCAGCCCCCCTCCCCGGCCCCCTCCGGGACGCACAGCCCCCCCCAGCCCCCCTCCCCGGCCCCCTCCGGGACGCACAGCCTCCCCCAGCCCCCCTCCCCGGTCCCCCCGAGACGCACAGCCCCCCTCCTCAGTCCCCCAGGGGGTCCGCAGCCTCCCGCCAGCCCGCCGTGCCCGCAGCACCTCAGACTACTGCCGCCGCCGCCTGGGTGCAGACCCCGCCGCGCGCCCCGTTGAAATATCCTCCGCAGCCAATCAGCGCGCGGCTCCTCCGGGCCGCCCGCGGGGGGCACGCCGGGAGTTGTAGTCCCCGCCCCGGAAGTGCGCATGCGCACGGCGCCTTGTGCAGTGCGGGTGCCTGCGCAGGGACCCCCGTGCAACGGTGGGGATTGTGTTGTCCGAAAAGCGGATTCGTGCCCGGCGTGCAAGTAACCAATTCCACACGCTCAGGAGAGATATTGTTTTATTCAGGCCTGGGTGCTCGGTGGACTTGCCACAAATCAAGCACACACGGTCTAATCACCTTTCTGTTTATATCCATGCTTCTCATACATATTTTAAGTTTCCTTGTTACATATGCGTTACATTTCCGAGAACTAATTATAATATTGCATCATCTTAAACACATGCGCACTAAAGCCTTTAGGGTCTTCTTGGGGGTCTTGGGTGGTCTCTGGTGGTCGGCAGGGCAGTGAACTCTTCATGAACTTATTTCCTCTTTACCTTATAGGGTCGCAATTTGTCCCTGAGCCATGCTTGGACCACGTCTGTTTATAGTTCCCATAGCTAAAATTAATTATCACTACTTCTAAAACACACACCTGTTAGTTACCTAACTTCTAAGCAACAAGTCTTCATTGTTTAAAATTACAGAAGCGAGCAATATAGTTTAGTTTGTTGTGGATTCTATCTATCACCATAGTGTTCTTAAATTAAAACATATACATCTTGATCTCCTCCAATCAAACACCCACTCACTAGCTTCATCATTCTGGTTTCTTATTAACTGGTCTTTTAACCCAGTTCTGGGTGAGGGCTATACACAGGATGATAACACTTTGAAGATTAATATTGATTAAGATTAACATTAACAATTCCCCCCTTTGAGACTTATGATGTTAAACATCATGAGCCTCATAATACTTATTTTCTACAAAAAGATACAAATTGAATCATACAACATGTAATCATAACTAAAATAACGATCAGTACCACAAACAAAAATAATTGTCTAAGCCAATTTAAATTTGGAAGCCACGAGAACAACCAAGAAAATCTAATCCTTCCAGTTCTTTAAACCCATATGCCAAATCTTTTAATTGTTGGATTTTCTTCTCCACTAACTGTGAATTATCACTTAAATTAAAACAACACATTCCTTTAAATTCTTCACAGCCATGATTGTGTCTTAAAAGTAAATAGTCAATTGCAGCCCTGTTTTCAAGTGTGGCTTCTCTTACTTGTGTCATTTCCATACCAATAGTCGAAAGTGCTTGGGAGGTATAATTTATATCTTTTCTTACCAAACAAGAACTATACATCTCTCCCACAGAATTTTCGGCTGCAATACAAAAGGAAGACATGTCGGTTACTTCTCGGGCTAAAAGTTCCCAGATATTTCGATTTCTATAACAAAAATTGAGAATCAATCTGACTGATCGTTATTATTAACAACAACACATTTTACATCTTCCTTCTCTCTCTAATTTAATTCTGTTCAAAATCAAATTGTTACACTAATTTAGCAGCATCTCCAGTATCTCATTGAACACGCCGCAAAGTTAACTTCAATGGTTCCTTAAATACAGATGTCCACAGTCCAGGTGGAATTTTTTTAATCCTCGTATAATGAATCCAAGAATCTATTCCTTCTAGTTTCACAGCAGTGTTTGTTATTAACAGCACCTGGAAAGGTCCTTTCTACTTTTCTCCAAGAGGGTCGTCCTTCCACGTTCGCAAATAAACTTGATCCCCTGGATTAAATGAGTGTACTGGAAATTCAAGAGGTAAAGGTGTCTTCAAAAGGACATACTTATGGAAAGAATTCAACACCTTACTCAAAGATAAAAGATATTCAGTTAATACTTTTTCTCCTATTACATGCATTTGTTCTGATCCTCCTGTCAAATTAACACTATCAGGTTTTCCATATAAAATTTCAAATGGACTCACTTTTTCTTTAGCTCTAGGGGTCACCCTAATTCTCAACAAGGCAAGTGGTAAGGCTTCGATCCACTTCAATTGAGCTTCCTGACATATTTTAGAAATTTGTCTTTTCAATGTTTGATTCATCTTTTCCACCTGCCCACTAGATTGAGGTCTCCAAGGGGTATGGAGATCCCACTTAATCCCTAATGTTTCACTCATGTTTTTAACAACCTCTGCTACAAAATGTGGACCTCTGTCTGAGGATATTCCTAAAGGGACTCCAAACCTTGGAATTATTTCTTTCAACAAATGTTTTACAACCTCTTTTGCCTTGTTGGTTCGACACGGGAAAGCTTCCGGCCATCCAGAGAAGATATCTACCAATATCAATAGATATCGGTATTGGTTACATCGCGGTAACTCTGAAAAATCTATTTGCCAATACTCACCGGAAGTTATGCCTCTTTTTACCTCTCCAGGAGGCGGTCGGATTTGTATTTTCGGACAAATCTCACATTTATTACTCACACTTTTAGCAATCAATAACATTTTGGTTCCTATCGCATATCGTCTTACTGATTCCACCATTGCCTCTGTTCCCATATGTGTTTCAGCATGGGTTTTGACCATTAATTTCTTCATAATTTCAGGGGTCACTATACATTGTCCATGTGAAGTTATCCACCATCCTTGATCATTCTTCTTACAATGTAATAACATAGCTAATTTATTTTCTTTCTCATTATAATTTGGGGATTCCACCTGAATTTCTTTTGATGGAATTAAAACATAAATCATAGTATTTAATGCTACACGTTTAGCAGCCTTATCTGCTTTTCGATTTCCTTGTATTACTTTTGAGTCCCCTTTTTGATGAGCTTTACAATGAATCACCGCAACTTCTTTAGGTTTCTGTACTGCTTCCAACAAATTCAAAATCTCTGTTCCATATTTTATAGGGGTACCGCTAGCAGATAAAAGTCCTCGCTCCTTCCATATTGCTCCATGAGCATGCACAACTCCAAAAGCATATTTAGAATCTGTATAGATGTTAACTCTTTTACCTTTAGCCAAATTTAAGGCTTTTGTGAGGGCTATAATTTCTGCTTTCTGGGCGGATGTATTTGGAGGTAATGCTTTTACTTCTCGATCTTCAGTTAAAGTTACCACGGCATAACCAGCCCTCCTTTCTCCTTTTACAACAAAGCTGCTTCCATCAGTAAATAATTCTTCATCCGGAGTTTGGAGAGGGACATCTTTCAGATCTGGCCTGCTGGCATACACCTGTTCGATAACTTGTAAACAATCATGGTTAAGATCACGCTCTTTTTCACTTGGCATTAAAGAGGCAGGATTTTCTTCAGGGCCTTTGGTTGCCTCATACAATGGTTTTGCCATCAAACCATAATTTGGAATCCAAAGGCGACACCATCCAGCCATTCCTAGAAATCCTCTCAACTCTCTTTTGGATTGAGGGGGTGCCATCCTGCAAATGGCTTCTTTTCTACCATTTCCCAATCTTCGCTGTCCTTGGGAAATCTCAAACCCCAAATAAATTACAGTTTGTTTTGCAATTTGTGCTTTCTTCTCTGACACCCTGTAGCCAGCCATTCCCAAAAAATTTAGGAGGCTAACAGTCTTTTCTTTGCAGATCTCAGTAGTATCTGCTCCCAATAGGATGTCATCAACACACTGAAGGAGGGTGATTTGATCTTCCTTACCGGACCACTGTTCCAGTTCCTTATTCAGAGCTGCTCCAAAGATGGTTGGGCTATTTTTAAACCCTTGTGGCAGCACGGTCCAGCAGAGCTGAGTCCTCCTCCCAGTCGAAGGATCTTTCCATTCAAAAGCAAAAATCTTTTGGCTGTTTTCTTCCAGAGGTATACAAAAGAAAGCATCTTTCAAATCTATAACAGAGAAATATGCATTTGATTCATTGATAGTTGTTAACAGCGTATATGGATTAGGGACTATTGGGTGAATGTCCACCACTAACTGGTTTATCGCTCTTAAATCTTGAACCAGCCTATATCCTTGGTTATGTGGCTTTTTCACTGGAAGGACAGGAGTATTATAATCAGATTGACATTCTCTTAAAAGTCCGTATTTAAGAAAATTATTTATTATTGGTTCCAAACCTTTTCTGGCTTCTATACTAATAGGATATTGTTTCTTTCTTACCGGTCGAGCTCCTGTTTTCAATTCAACTTTTACCGGTTCCACATTTTTCGCTCTTCCTGGTTTCTCTGTTGCCCAAACAAAAGGGTAAACTGCATCTTTAATCTCTTCTGGAATTTCTTCAGATTCATCTGTGTTTGTCTGTAATAAATAAACTTGGGCTTGCCAGGCATTAGCTTCAGGAAAATGAACTTGGATCTTTCCTTTTTTAAAGTTAATTTGTGCTCCCAATTTATTCAATAAATCCCGTCCTAAGAGAGGCATGGTGCATTCCGGTATATATAAAAATTCATGCATCAGTGTTTTTCCTCCAATTTTACATTTTAAAGGTTTCAAAAAAGGCCTTATCTCCTTCTTTCCCGTGACCCCAACAATAGATACATTAAATTTATTCATTGGTCCTTTACATGTATTTATAACAGAATATTTTGCTCCAGTATCTACTAAAAAATCGACTACTTCATCTCCCAGCTTTACTGGAACCAGGGGCTCAGCTGGGAAAATATCATTTTCTACCCCCGGTCCCCATCATTCAGAGTCTCCTCCCATCATAAGTAAATCAGCTTCAGGTGGTATCTGCTGTGACTGAGTCATGACTGCTCCTTTGTTCTCTGGACACTCACTCTTCCAGTGTCCCTGTTTCTTGCATACAGCACATTGATTAAATCCTAATGGGGTATATTGTTTAAACATATCTCTACCTCCTCCGCCTTTTCCTCTCAAATACCCTCTACCTCTACCTCTCAAATATCTTCTACCTCTTCCTCCAGCTGATCCTTGGGCATTTACAAAAGCAGCTGCTAAAATAGCAGCTTTTTGTTTCCTGTCTTTTATTTTTTCTTTTTCCTGATTTTTCTCTTCCTCCTCTTCCCTATTGTTATACACCTTATAAGCAATTTCAATTAACTGTGATATAGTAATTCCTGTAATCCCATCCACTTTTTGCAATTTCTTTCGAATATCTGGAGCAGCTTGCCCTACAAACAAAGTAGTAAATATTGCTCTATTCTCATCAGTCTCAGGATCTAAGTCTGTCCATTTCCTAGCTGCCTCACATAATCGTTCATAAAAGGTGGATGGGTCCTCTGTTTTTCCCTGAATTATTTGAGTCAATTTCGCCAAATTCTTTGGGCGGGATATTCCATTCTTTCCTCCATACAAAATTAATTGTTGATACTGTTTAATCATCAATTTCCCATCATTACTATTAGGATTACAATTTGGGTCTTGAGTTAGCATAAAATGAGCAGGATCTTCTTTTGCATTTATTCTCTCATTTTCTATATTTGCTTTTTCTAATATTACCCTCTTTTCTTCAGGAGTAAACAAATTATTCAAAAGAATTTTAATACCTTGCCAATTTGGATTATGATTTTCAATAATTGTTTGAAAAGGTCTATACTCCTTTTCAGAATTCTTTCGACATGATCCTGCTAATTCTTTCCAATTCATTAAATCAGAAGTTGTAAATGGTACTTTCACAAATACTGGCTCCCCCCTTGGGCCCACTGCCTGGCGAAGGGGTGCTAACCCTTGCTGGGTTCTAGTCCTGCCAGCTATCGGACTAAAAGTATTGCTTCCTCTTGCTTCGGTTTCAGAAGTTTCATTTTTACTTGGTGGTACTAACATTTGTGTATCTTCCTCTTCTTCTCCTAGTTTTAAACATCATTTTCCTATGCTACAAGCAGAACAACAATGCACTTTTGGTTCCTTATTTTCCATCATCATCATCATCACATTAAAATCTAAATCTAAAAGTTTATATTTTTTCCAAATTTCATGATCATTTCTCAAAGAAAAAAAAAAACAAATTACATAAGGTACCTCATAACATTAATTGTAAAATAGTATTATATTGCAAGGTTCCCAATTCTGGCCATTTTTCCTCATCTTCTAATTTATACATTGGCCACCATTTAGTACAATATTCAATTAATTTATCCTTTCTCAAAGGATTACCCCCAAATTTTCCCCAATGTTTAATGATGCATCCTAAGGGGGAACAAGGTGTTACTTTTGATGGTTGAGCTCCCATATCTTTACCAAAAAAAGAACGTTCTTTACCACAACTTCATATACTCCAGTCGTCACTGTCAAACGCATATGAATATACCGGTTTACCCCTGGCGCCTACAACTTCATATACTCCAGTCGTCACTGTCAAACGCATATGAATATACCTCTTTACCTGTGGCCACAATTCCTTACCAAATGCATGCACAGTTTTATACTCCAGAACAATATCTCATTTACCTTAGCGTTGCACCGTTGAGTCACTCACCTGCTCTGGTCGGGGAGAATACTCACGGAGTCCCCGATCAAAAGGTCGGTGCGCGCTGGAGTCCGGAGAGCAGGGTCTCCCCACCGAGAGCCGGCGAGTCGATCCGGGCAAGGCTTCACAGCAGTCCCATCTGGGTCGCCAAAAACTGTTGTCCAAAAAGCGGATTCGTGCCCGGCGTGCAAGTAACCAATTCCACACGCTCAGGAGAGATATTGTTTTATTCAGGCCTGGGTGCTCGGTGGACTTGCCACAAATCAAGCACACACGGTCTAATCACCTTTCTGTTTATATCCATGCTTCTCATACATATTTTAAGTTTCCTTGTTACATATGCGTTACATTTCCGAGAACTAATTATAATATTGCATCATCTTAAACACATGCGCACTAAAGCCTTTAGGGTCTTCTTGGGGGTCTTGGGTGGTCTCTGGTGGTCGGCAGGGCAGTGAACTCTTCATGAACTTATTTCCTCTTTACCTTATAGGGTCGCAATTTGTCCCTGAGCCATGCTTGGACCACGTCTGTTTATAGTTTCCATAGCTAAAATTAATTATCACTACTTCTAAAACACACACCTGTTAGTTACCTAACTTCTAAGCAACAAGTCTTCATTGTTTAAAATTACAGAAGCGAGCAATATAGAATCCACAACAAACTAAACTATCTATCACCATAGTGTTCTTAAATTAAAACATATACATCTTGATCTCCTCCAATCAAACACCCACTCACTAGCTTCATCATTCTGGTTTCTTATTAACTGGTCTTTTAACCCAGTTCTGGGTGAGGGCTATACACAGGATGATAACACTTTGAAGATTAATATTGATTAAGATTAACATTAACAATTGTGCAGGGACCTTTGCGCAGCGGGGGGTCGGTGTGTGGAGACCCCCATGCAATGGGGGGGGGGCAGTGCAGGAAGATCCTTATGCAATTGGTTGGTGTGCAGGGGACCCTCGTGCAATGGCGGGCAGGTGCACGGGGACCCTTGTGCGATGGTGGGGATCGTGCAGGACCCTCGTGTGACAGTGGTGGTTATTTTTCTCGGCAGTACCCTTGGGTTCGGGAGCAAAACAGCCGGTGCCTGAAACCACTGGGGTGTTTTGACTGCTGCTGAGCAGCCTCGAGGCCGCCTCCGGTTCCCACATGGCTCCCATGGTGTGCGCGGACCCTCCTGCAACGGGTGCAGGTGTGCAAGGAGGGTGATCCGGGGTAGGGGTCCCTCTCTGGAGGCACCCAGCTCGAGCTGGCACCTAAGAACTAATCAAGGAGTAATGAGGAACCTTCTCTTGCACCTGACGTTAACCAGCGGGATCCCAGGGTCAGACCCTGTTACGGTGATTGGACCCTGGGGAGGTGGCAGAGGGTGCCCTGGACAGGTTGGGGGGGTTCCCTGGGGAGGAGGGGAGCCCCCACCCCCCTGACTGTGGGCACTCCCCCCAAGGAGCAGAGCATGGTGCAAGACTTTAGGGAGGATGAGGGCTAGCAGGTCCCCGACATGGCAGTGCCGGCTCTTCCCAGTGTCTCCCCAGTGCTGGAGGGGGGGTGTGTGTGTGTGTCTCATGACCATGGGGGTGGGGGTGGGGGGGCGGCCTCAGGATGGGGGGGGGGGCATCCTGGGGTCCGGGAGGGACCCTGGGAGTGGGGTAGGTAGGGGGACATTGGGGGACAGAGGTGTTTCTCGGGAGATTGAGGACACCATGTGGGGAGTTGAGACTGGGAGGGATGACCCTGGGGAGGTGGGGGGCACCGCGGGGAGAAGGGATCCCACCCCCGACACCTGCAGCCACCCCCAGGGGCAGCTGGGACCCCGACCCACTGGGGGACCAGGATGGGAACGATGGGGACTCACTCATGGATACTGCACAGGTAATAAAATAGTTCATGCTGCACCCTGTTGTAGGGTCTCTGGGGTGCCCTGGGCCCTGGGCGCCGAGTCCCCATGACAGCCAGCCCTTCCCGGGGGTCCCCAGGCTGCCGGGCTCCTCTGGCCCCAGCCGGCGGGAGCTGTGTCCTCCCAGCCGCTGGCCACGCAATGGCAGCACCGACCCACGGCCACGCGGAGACAGGGCTGGGGACAGGGCCGGGGTTGCCTGCGCTCCACCTGGGTGGGTCTGCAGGGCTCGGGCAGGGGGGACCCGGCATCCTGCAGCTCCGCTCCCACCCTGGGGACCCCAAACACCCCCGGGGGTGCGTCGCTGTCCCTGTCGCTGGTGGCAACCGGCATGGGGGGAAGGTGACAGTGAGGGTCCCCGCCAGTGGCCCGGAGTTCGTCACCACTGGCGGGACAGGGGACAAGCAGGGCCAGCACCAAGGAGCGACGGCAGCACAGCCTACTCTCTGGGGGTCCCCACCCCCTGTCCCCAGGGGTCCCCTCTGTCCCCGTGTTTTATTGGGGGAACACAGAGCCCAACGACCAGCCGCAGGGACAGGGGACGGGGAGCTGCCCCAGGGATGGGGACAGCACCGGGACACGCCGATACTCTTGGGGGTGCTGGCATGCGGGGGGGGGGCACCCTAACCATTGCCGCCCGGGATGACGAATGCACCGGGATGAGGGAGGCACCGGGATGGGGACGGCGCATGGAGGGGCCAGAGCCGGCGCGCGAACGCCGGGCTGCAGGACCACGCTTCGGCTTCGGGGCGGCAGCAGCGAAGGCGGCGGCGGCGGCGGCGCTGCTGCGCACCTGAGCGGTGCCGGCGCTGCAGTACCGCGATTCGGCCACGGGGCGGCAGCAGCGAGCAGCGGCCGGGCGGCGCGTGCACGGGGGCGGCACCGGCGCTGCAGGTCCGCGCTTTGCAGGCCCAGCGCCCGCCGGCACCGCGCACGTGGGGCGGCAGCGGCGTTTCCTTACCGGAACGAACCAACGAACGCGGCGGCATCACCCCGCAGGCAGCACAGTACGGCATTGCCGTTACCGGCGGACGGCAGCGCGGAGAAAGGGGGCGCCACCGCGCATGCGCGGCTCAAGAGCTGCAGTACCGAATTCTGGTCGCTCGGTGGCAGCAGCGAGCAAAGGAGAGCGCGCCAATGCGCATGCGCGGCTGAAGAGCTGCAGTACCGAATTCTGGTCGCTCGGTGGCAGCAGCGAGCAAAGAAAGGCGCGCCACTGCGCATGCGCGGCTCAAGAGCTGCAGTACCCAGTTTTGGTCGCTCGGTGGCAGCAGCGAGCAAAGAAAAGCGCGCCACCGCGCATGCGCGGCTCAAGAGCTGCAGTACCCGATTTTGGTCGCTCGGTGGCAGCAGCGAGCAAAGGAGAGCGCGCCAATGCGCATGCGCGGCTGAAGAGCTGCAGTACCGAATTCTGGACGCTCGGTGTCAGCAGCGAGCAAAGAAAGGCGCGCCACTGCGCATGCGCGGCTCAAGAGCTGCAGTACCGAATTCTGGTCGCTCGGTGGCAGCAGCGAGCAAAGAAAAGCGCGCCACCGCGCATGCGCGGCTCAAGACCTGCAGTACCCGATTTTGGTCGCTCGGTGGCAGCAGCGAGCAAAGGAGAGCGCGCCACTGCGCATGCGCGGCTCAAGACCTGCAGTACCGAATTCTGGTCGCTCGGTGGCAGCAGCGAGCAAAGAAAGGCGCGCTACCGCGCATGCGCGGCTCAAGAGCTGCAGTACCCAGCTTTGGTCGCTCGGTGGCAGCAGCGAGCAAAGGAGAGCGCCCCACCGCGCATGCGCGGCTCAAGAGCTGCAGTACCCAATTCCGCTCGCCGGGTGCCACCGTCGCCTCACCGGCCCTTTCCCCTTCTCTCCGCCCAGTTCGTACCATCGACAGACGGTAACTGCTTACTGGCGGTACTGGGCTTAGATTTCCCTGCCCTTTTCCCACTCGCGGCCCGGGCACTAATCTTCATCGCCTCTGTACCAAAAAGCACCCGGTGGCTCCAGCATTTCAGTCCTTTCCCTTTGGCCGCTTTACAAGTCCCGTGGTTGTTTCTGCCCGTGCCCCTCAGCCCATTACCCGGGGAGGAGAAGCAGCACGGGGAACCTGTGGAACAGGTTTCTTTCTAACCCGGAGGAAGCCCCAGGGATCGCTGTCTCGGTCTGCAGGTGGCATCGGGGTTGTGGGAGTGACAGCGGCGACTCAACAGATGCTGGAGAGAGATTTAAAAAAAATAAGGCCACACGGGTGACACCCTGAGAGCAGGGGAGGGGCAGCTATGTCCATCAGGAAACCGTGCTTCTGAGCAGACCCGGTGCCAGTGGCTGACCTGCAAACGAGCGATACGCTGGTGGTCCTGGGCCTTTGTTGCGGTGTTTGCACCTTTCCTCGCCTCTGTGCTATCAGCACTCTGCTCTCCTCATCCTGCACACACGCAGGGCTTGCCACTTGGAGGAGAGACGCTGCACGACATCACTTACCACCCTGCCCTCCAGCGTGCAAAGGAATTAGAAATGAAGCAGGGAAAGCCAAGAGGCCTGCTGGTGTATTAGGCGTCCTCAGCAGTTGACCGTAGAGCCCGGCAGGTTCCATCCTTGCTCTGTGCTTTTGTAGCTTGAACCCCCGATTGTTTTGCCATCGAGACTGCAAGGCGAGGAATACGCCTCTACTTGAACAAGCAAGACCCCTGCCAAATAGCTGAGCTGTGCGCAGTGATAGGTGGCTGCCTGTGACCGACACCTTTTTCTGCTAAAACCAGAGCACGCTTCCCTTGTGAAGAGCCATCGGCAGTACAGAACGTACCTGAGCTCTCCTTGCACCGGCTGCCCAGAGAACGGCGTCTTAGTTCGACTGAAGCGTGCAGCAGCCTGTCGTCATCCCAGCCCCTCGCCCTCGAGCAAGCGGCTGCCTGTAGCAGCGGCAGAACCACTGCTGCGCAGAGGGGAAAGGAATGGCTTGGCGTAAAGCTCTGCGGGCTGCCTGTGGCCCCTGCGGAGCCGACGACCTCGGCAGCCCATACAAAGGGCGAAGCTAGTAGCCTGAGAAGGAGTCACAGGGTGCTGCAGCTCCTGCCACAACCATCCTTCCCAGCCTGCTCATGGAGCACAAGGCACTTGAAAGCAGCAAGAAAGAACAAGGATGGCAAGATGGCAGGAATAACACGGAGAGCCTAAAGCGTTTAGCCAGCAGGGCTTGCAACTCACCTTGTGCCGTGGTTTAATCCCAGCTGGCAACTCAGCACCACACAACCGCTCACTCGCTCCCCCCTCAGTGGGAGGTGGGAGAGAATTGGAAGGGCAAAAGTGAAAAAACTCCACTTGTAAGGAAAAGGGGGGGAAAAAAACCCCAAACAACAGAGAGAAAAACCCCAGACAGACAAGCGGTACAAATGAAAACAATGGCTCACCGCCAACCGACGGATGCCCAGCCAGCCGCAGCCCAGCAGCGCCCCCCCCGCCAACCGCCCCCCGAGTTTTATTTCCTGACGTCACAGGGTCTGGAACATCCCCTGGGTCCGCCGGGGTCAGCTCTCCCAGCGGTGCCCCCTCCCAGGCCCTCGCGCACCCCGAGCCCGCTCGCCGGCAGGGCGGGGCGAGGAGCAGAACAGCCCCCGGCGCCGTGCAAGCGCTGCTCAGCAGGAACCCACGCAGCCCCGTGTCACCGACGCTGTTTGCAGCACAAACCCAAAACGCAGGAGGAGGGAGAGCGGGGTGGGAGTGGGGTGCGGGGGAGCGGGAGGGGGGTGCCAGAGTTTGGGCGGGGGGCAACGGGCAGGTTGGCGGGGCAGGCAGCACCCCAGGGGTCCGGGGCAGAGGGGTTACGGCAAGGCAGTGCGGAACACGGGGGGTGGGAGGAGGGAGAGGAGAGAGGAGGGCAGTGCGGGCACGAGGTAGGAGGGCAGGGGATACGGGGGACGCGTCACGGGGAAAACCTCGCACGGTGGGAAAAACCTCGCACGGGAAAGGCGGGGCGGACACCGGGAGGGGCGGGGGGGGACATGCGTGGGGGTGACCTACGCCAGGGGGTCCACCCGGGACCACCCACAGCAGAAAACTCGCCTGGGATAACCCGCAACAGATAATCCGTTCCCGATGACTGACCCTTGCTGGATAACCACGAGCGATGCCCCTCAAGTGGCTGGTGTTTCACCCCAAATCTTCCCCAAATCGGGGGGTTTTTTGCTTTTCCATAATATCAAAATTGGGGTTTTTTCCTTTTCCAAAACATTCCACCATTTGGAGGTTTTTCAACGCTTTTTCACACAAAAATTGGTGGTTTTTGCTTTTTCGTTTTGTGTGTGAAAATGGGGGTTTTTTTGCTTTCCGGCTGCCCAAATCCAGGCGGATTTGGCTTTCCCGGGAGCTCCAAGTTGGGTATTTTTCCCCAAAAATTGCGGGTTTTTTTTTCCCCCACCCCTTGCAGGCCCCGAATTAGGGGTTTTGTGGTATTTTTAGGCCATGGCGGCAGGTCCCGCGCTGCGTGCGCAGCCCTGCAGGGGAAAGTCCCTGTTGGGGGAACTGGCCCCCAATCAGGATGGGAACAGGCGGAAAAGGAGAACAGGGAAGAGGCAGCTTTTGAAAGCGCTTTTATATCTTCAATAGAGAGGTGTTTCGGGGCGGGGGGGTGGGGGGGGTGGGGGGTGGGGGGCGTCGAGTTTTAAAATCCTTTCTATAAACAGGGTTTCTTTGCATTTTAAAAACCTTATTATCATAGACATTTACACTTAATGTATTTACACATATCTCTATATATATATTTAGTGAATATATTTATCTTTCACTTATATCCCCGTTTCCCACTTATTATATATACTACCTGCTCAGACTATGGATCTGTTGACTTCCATATTTTGAACACTTAAATGTCTTTATAGACTTCTCTATTTACACTTACATATATTTACACCTATATCTTTATAGACTTAGATTTTAGACTTAGATGTCTATTTACACTTGTACATAATCTCTTAGATTACATATAATGTCTATGTAGACTCCCTATGTAACACGTAGTAAGTGTAGATAGCGGTATCTATTCAGACCTTTTTCTATTTTAAATTCCTTCATGTATAAAATGTATCATCCTTTTTGCATTTGGAAGTTCTTTATTTTTTAATTTATAGAGACAAAATTTTAAAATTTTGTATTTTAAAACCCTATATACATCTTTCGAATTTTTTTATACTCTAAAATCCTTTATATAATAGGGCAGATATAGGTTCTTATTTTGAAATCCTTTTGTACGTATAAATTAATATTATTTTTCAATATATGTAACAAGGAGAGATTTTTTTTCTCTTTCGAGGCCTCACAGATATATTTACAGTTTTTAAAAATTTTTGAACGCCCCCCCATGAATTTTCAGGCAATTTGGGCTGTGACCCCCTTTGGGGGGGGGGGGGGGGAGGGGGGGACACGGACCCCCATGACCCCCCATTCCCCACTCACCTGCTCCTCCACGGCATCATCACCCCCGTGGTGATGCTGGGGTGCCCCAAATGACATCATCACCCCTCCAGGCCCCCCAACCCCCCCTTTTTATTCACCCCCCCAAAAAGACACAAAACGAGGGAAACGGCCCCAACCGGCAGCTCGTTACTTTAATAATGCCGTTTACGTATGTACGCACGCACCCCCGCCAAAAAGGGGGGCTCTGCTAGAAAGATAAAGGAGGGGCGGCCCCCCCAAACGCTTGCAGCCCCCCCCAGCCCCCGTCCCGCAGGCTGCCAGCCGGCCCCTTACCCTCAGCACGCCTAACGACCGGCAGGCAAACCTGGGCCAGGGGTCTCTCCTGAGCACCACGGGACGCTCACAGCGAGGCATCTGAAAAACAAAAATCCCAACGGATATTTCAGCACGTTAAAAAAACAGCACCGAAGGCAGCAGAGGAATTCGGTCAGGATAAGGGAGAGGGTAGCAGTCGAGCTAAAGGAGGGTGCCAGGCAAACGGGTCAGCTCGAAACACAACGCCGCCTTTAAAAGCTCGAGCGATTCGAACGCTTAAAATCAGCGTGAAGACTAATTGACACGATTCTGAACACGTTCTTCGCAGAGAAGTAAACGCTCTCGCTGGTGTCGGAAAACGCCTCGTCCCTTCCTTACAGCACCGCTGCCGGGAGATAACCCCGTGAGGCTGCAGGACAAGGGCGCGCCGTAATCAGCATCTACGCGCACGGATCCACCTCCGCAGCTCCAGCCCTTGCGCTGCTGCTGCTGCTGCGCATCTCGCTCGCTTGGCCGATAAAGCTGAAAGTGAAGCGTAAAACTTTGAAGAGTAAAATGAAAAAGAAAGAACAAATCTCAGCAATTCATTTTATGCTAAAAAGGCGTGCGCACGCTTACATACGTACAATGAGAAGACTCATACTATAAAAATATTTGATTTTCCTTTTGCGTTAATTGAAATTGCGTAGCTGTGAATTCATACCGTTAAATTATCTACCTCCAAGCTACACAGCTATCGTTTGACCAGGGGTTTTGCGTGTGTGACATGACTAGGAGGGACGCCTGGCCAGCTGCGCCGAGACCGATGCTACCGAACTGCCGGGGAAACGCGCCGTCGAAAGCGAGACAGAAATAAAGTGCTTCAGAGCACTCTGCCAAAAGATCAGGAAAAAAGCCCCTAACGTTCAGTTGCCTCTCTTTTTAAACGTTTAGAGCAACTACCCAACTGCTTAAGCACACCTAATAAATTATACACTACAGCTATTTGGCAGTTGCAGTTTAAACAATGCAAGTCAGTTTGGAAATTAGACAATTTTAACTTTCTTTTTTTGGGGGGGGGGAGGGGGAGGGCAGGCGGTGGGGAATATCAAATCCCCGGTGCTGCAATACGTAAGGCTACCAAAAAGGACTGGCAGGTTTGCTAACGCTGTTGGCTGTACCCAAGCGTGCGGAGGAACGCGTCTTTACGATCTCTCGACCGTTACACCCGAGAACCAAAGATCAGCCATACGTCGACTATTGGAAGATGTGCTGCGCTTGGGTCCTTGCAAGGAAATCGACTTAACTCCTTTTTTTTTTCCAGAGAGAGTGAAAAGTCTCCTTGCGGATGACTTCTGCTGCCAAGCACGTCATCTCTGAAGATCCATTCTGATGGGAAGTTCGTAAAAGGCAACTCCTTTGAATGAAAAAGATTTCCATTCTGGAAAATCTCTTTCCAACCGAAGTCAAAATTACGCGCTGCAGGTTAGGAAAAAGGACATTAGAGAATCAGTAACTCACCGAAAACACATCAGGACTCTCTGTCGCTAGTTACGAGGCTGCTACCGCTTCTCGGGAAAGCCTGGAAAACACACCGAAGCGACGCCGATTTGTCCCGTGTTGTCCACGCCTCTTCTTTGACCTTGATTGCTTTTAGCACAGATGCTAGTATCTCAGTAAGGTTTTCGAGTGCTCCTGTAAGGTATTTTAAACACTGACTGACTGAAAAAGCATAAAGCTTTTATCGTGAAAACAAAGCCTGTTTCTCCCGAACATCCGAACTCTTACAAACGGTTCCTTTCCTCTTCTAGTCCAACATTATTTTCACAGCACCCTTTAATAGCAAGCACACAGAAACAGAAGACTCTGCTTTCAGGAAGAGAAAATAGACGAAGGAAAGCAAGCCTTGAATAGGCGTACCACGCTCCAGAACAGACCTTTATTTTTAGTATTTGTGTTAAAATATTTCATGTTAAAAAATCAGATAGAAGGAGAGCTGCCACATTCTTCGTGTTAACTGTAAAGTCCACACTACAAGCACCTTAGGAAAAATGCAGACACATATCACAGGCATACCTTGTTCTTGCAGACCACTATGGATCCTTTCCATCCGTCTCGTACTTTCACGGCAGTTGACATTCTGCTGAGAGGAAAGGCAAAAAAAAAAAAAAAAAAACAAACCACGTTTAGCACAAAGCTTCCTTTTCTGTGAAGACTACAACTGAATGGAGGAGAAAGTATTTTGCATCATCTTTGGTGCAGTTGTTGAGACAGGCCACTAGAGCTTATGCATGTTTTAGACCACCGTGCCTTTTTTTTTGGCTCATCGGCAGCTTTAGTTTCGCTAGAACTCACTTGCCTAGAGACGCGCAGGTGACAGGCACAGACACCTACGTACGTTTTCTCAAGCCTAAGTAGAGCCGCGATTTCCTCACCCTATACGTCCCAAGTTGAGTATTTTTGTTAAAGAGTACGGCAACCCGTCTGTCCTCGCGAACTCGCTGCAAAAGAGGAATCCTTTTTTCCAGGACGTTTCTCCAGACGGTCAAGATCTTTGAAAACTGCAGTTGTGCCACCAAACCTGCTCAGGGTCCCTCCCAACCTTCGACCATCGTTAGATTTAACAGGCACACGCTCTATTCCGTCTTCCAACAGCAAAAATACATAACGCCCCCAGACCCCTAGCGCAACCCTACGGACGTCCACACGCACCTCGCTGTTTTGATGAGGAGCCACTGAGCACCCCTGCGAGCACAGCGGGATCATGCGCAAGACCAGTGTCCTGGTTTCGGCTGGGATAGAGTTAATTCTCTTCCTGGTAACTGGTATAGCGCTGTGTTTTAGATTTAGGACGAGAAAAACGTGGATAACACGCTGATGTTTTAGTTGTGGCTAAGTAGCGCTTACGCTAGTCGGGGACTTTTCAGCTTCTCATGCCCTGCCAGCGAGAAGCTGGGAGGGACCTTAGCCAGGACAGATGACCCAAACCGGCCAAAGGGACAGTCCATACCATATGACGTCACGCTCAGTACATAAGCTGGGGGAGTTGGCCGGGCGGCGGCGACTGCCGCTCGGGGACCGGCTGGGCATCAGTCGGCGGGCGGTGAGCAATCGCATTGTGCGTCGCTTATTTTGTATATTCTTTTATCGTTACGATTGTTTCCCCTTCCTGTTCTGTCCCATTAAACTGTCTTTACCTCATCCCACGAACTTCACTTTTTTTTCCCGATTCTCTCCCCCACCCCACTTTGGGGGCAGGGGGAGCGAGCGAGCGAGCAGCTGCGTGGTGTTTAGCTGCCTGCCGGGTTAAACCACAACAACCAGCTTCACCTACGCCGATTTCCGCGAATGCAGCTTCTGAAGCTTTAAACTGAAAACCGTATCTTGACACTTTGCCGCGGCAGAAACGATCCGTAACTAGAACTCTACAAAAACGCAGTAACGCAAATTGCAAACCCACAGCAGCGACAGCTTCAGAAATATTTCTACCGGGAACAAGGGAGAAAAACAATACAGTTTCATCTCACGCACAGGAAAGCAGCAGGCAGAGAAAAGGGTCGGCATTCGTAGCCCTTGCAGAACGCAGGCATTCTCCTTCCATTCCTAAACCCGCCTCTTAGGTCGAAACATCACAACACTACTACGGCAATATCGAGAGCAGGGAACAGCAGCCCTGCCGCTGGATGTGCTACTGACTCATGCTATTTACGTAGCAGGACACCTAGACAGAGGGGCACGTTTTTCCACACACAACCCTGAACTTCCTGAAAATTTATGTTTACCAAAACGAGCCATTTGGAACACATTGCCAAACAATGTTTGGCAATAAAACTTTGATGTGTTTGACACACACAAATTTGGGGTAACTCGCTACTTGCTTCCTGCTGTTGTTGTTCTTCCTTCAGAAATTCTACTTGTAGCCAAGTTATTCGCTACCGGTTCAAGCATTTACCTTCCAGGTATTACCAGCACATTTACACAGGCGAGGAACTAAATCGCTCTTCTAAAACTACCCGAGTGAAAATTACAGCCACGAAAGAGGAGTGACAGAGAAGAAAAGGAGAGGTCAGGCAGCAAGAGAGCTCTGCAGGCTGCCACCAGTCAACATCGCACTCTTTAAAAAAAAAAAAAAAAACAACAAAAAAACAACAAACCAAAAAATAACACAAACACAAAAAGCCCACAAAAACCAACAACAAAACAAAACCTTGACGTTGTACCTTTTTTTTCTTTTGGAGCTCGTCCCTGTCTCAGCAGATTGTCTTGTCAGAGCATGAAATGCAGATGATCTGTATCCCGATGACATCTGCACGCGATGAACACGTGTTCAGAAATAGTCCAGATCTGTAAGACCGGTGTCATTTGTGTGGTTTTAATAATCATAACTCCGTTTTATTGACCGATGCATTTGCGAGGAAACTAAGTAACTTTTAAACGTAGCCTCTCCTTGGGGAGATGTTGGAGAAAGTTAGCCAGACTAGGCCGCGGTGGGAAAATTCTGAGTCATGCTGACAAGGGAGAAAAGAAAGTTATGCTGACCTTGCTCTGTGCAGATAAGCAACTTTGAGAAAGTATAGTATAGGGAAAACAGGATGGAACCCGGACCACGTAGCAGTAACCGAAAGTAGGAGGAATATGATAATGTAATTTTTAGAGCTAAGCCAATGATTGTGAGACAAGTGTGCATAAGGTAGAACTTAGTGTATAAATATGTGTAGGGTTTTACAATAAAGTTGAAGCTGGCCTTATCACTCACATTGAGTCGACTGCCTGCCTTCCCTCGCTCGTCGCAAGTGGCGCCCGAACAGGGACCCCCCATCCCTGTTTTCCACCGGACAGCGAGATCGGAGAAGCACTGGTAGCAGCGACCAGGGAGCAGAAGATCAGTAGACGCTGTCGCGGCGTGCCTGATCCGTGCTTGAACCCAGGATAATTAAGAAGGGGTTCGCCGTCCGATAGAAGGCTACCCGTGGGAAAAGGCTGCAAACGACCGGATAATTAAGAGGGTCAGGAGAAGCGCGCAATGGAAGTAGAGGTAGCCTTCGATATTTTAAAATGCTTTTTAGAAAAGCGGGGAGTAAGCCAATTAAAAGACCTGGCTGGTTTAATTGCGTTAGGGAAAGCGAAAGGGTTTTTTAAAGACCCTGAAAGTATGTTTGAAGTAGACGAGTGGCGTTCTTATGGAGATTGTTTGTGGGATCTAGTAATTGATGATGATAAATCAGCAAGAAAATTAATGAAATCTTGGAGAGATGTTATTAATTGTATAAAAAGATATAAAACTGAAAGGCGAATAGCTACAGCCGCCTCAGATCGGCTTGAGCAGTCCGATCCTGCCGCTGGACGTCTCACAGCAGGGGGTGACTACTTTTCACCTCCGCCTTCGGGAATTCCTGTTCCCGTTGTCTGCCGACCCTCTCGTCCCCCTCCTGATCCGCCGACAGAAAGGGCTTGTCCCTCCGCACCGCCGGGGGAAAGGGAGGGGGAGGGTCCAAGTGAAAATGAGAGGGTAGACGGTAGCGGACAGGAGACTGCTCAAGCTGAAAGTCTTCTAAAGGCCTCACCCCCCCCCACCCCCCCCACCCCTCACCCCCCCCCCCCACCCCCACCCCCCCACCCCCCCCCCCCGTCCCAAGCTCATCAACAGCCGCGTTTAGTGCGGGTTAGTTGGGACAAAATAGCACGAGAAGCTGTTGAGCAAAAAGATTTTGATTTATTAGATCAAATTAGCCCTCAAGCCTTCCCGGTAATCTACCAGGTAGATAACGCGGGGGCTATGACTGGGGTGCATCAGGCCCTAGATTGGAAAATATTAAATCAATTGCGAAACACGGTTAATGAATTGGGAGTGCATAGTGAGCCTGCAAGGCAAATGCTAAACTATATCTGGGGTAGCGGAATGCTATGTCCAGAAGATATTAAGAACATAATGAGGCTTATTTTGAAGCAATCACAACAATTACTTTGGCAAGCTCACTGGCAAAGACTTTGTGAAATATCTGCGCACTCGCCCCGAGCCCCAAATGATCGTTTAGCTGGAGTAACTGTAGAACAACTAATGGGTATAGGTCCTTTTGCCTCTGTAGAAATGCAGATGCAAACTGGCCCAGACGTGTTGTTAGAATCTATGAAATTAGCACGAGAAGCCTTGCAGAAAGTTAAAACTACACCAGCTCCTCCTTCATATATGTCAATTAAACAAGGAAGAGAGGAGCCTTTTGCATCTTTTGTAGATAGAGTCACAGACGCTATTGACCACGCAGATATGGCAGATTTTATGAAAGGACCTTTGCTGAGACAGTGTGTATTAGAGAATTGTAATACTTATACGAAGGGCATCCTTGTCACCTTACCCTTAGACGCCACCATAGAAGTCATGTTAGAGCGAATGAGTAGAGTTCCTGTAGGAGCTCAAGCCATGTTAGTTGAAACAATCAGAGAACTAGGGGAAAAATTAGTCAAGGCGCAGGGACAGGCGTTTGCAGCTCTTGCCCCACTGAAGCCTCCGGATGCCCACCAAAGTAAGACGACTGGCCGACGAGAGTATAAGTGCTTCCGATGTGGCTACCCAGGACATCTGCGTCGACAATGTCGGGAGCTGCCAGAACTGTCAAATGAATAATCATAATACTACGGTCTGCCGGCATTCGGGAAACGGGAAACCGAGCGCCAAGAGCCGCAGCGCGCCGACACCAATCGCGGCTCCGGTCACCTTCAGGCCAACGGCAGCCCCCAACCAAATGACAGTGCAGAGATACCAGACGCCATTACCCAACTTCGATCAGCAACCAGGGGGAGCCTCGGACTGGATCTGGCAACAGCAGTAGATGTCACGCTAATTGACGACCGGCCGCGAAAAAATTGCTACAGGAATTAAAGGGCCCATAGTTATCAATGGACAATCTCATGGAGCGTTGTTGTTGGGGCGATCATCCAGTGGTCTCCAAGGACTTTTTATATTACGAGGACTTATCGATTGTGATTCAAAAACTCAGTACCCACATCGTTGACCGAGCAGTGGATCGTATTGACCCTGACTTACCTGTGGACTTAACCGTTTTGCACGGCCTCACACATTTTATTGGTGCACTCACGCAGTGCAAAAAGAAAAAGGGGGAGACTGTGAGAGTATTAGAATGGATATTTACCGGAATGCAACCAAAGACTACAATTGAAGATAACGACACGTTTGATTGGAATGTGCTAGATTGAATTTATAGCTGTTACTGCTGTTTAGCTATTAATTCGCAGGCTCTTGTGCTTGCCATGGGGCTTGCTTGCCTTAATGTGTATTAGAGTCTTGTGCTCATTAGTGGCTGCTTTTTTGCTCTCGCTGCTTGCTGTACTGCTGCACTGCTGATCGTCTTACTGTGCTGTGCCTGGGAACATTCTGATAACAGCAATGGGGATGCGCCTGGGCCGGCAGATGGCCAGGGCATCGCTGCTGCTTCTGTGCTGCTGTGCTGGACAGGCTGGAACTGCAGCGTGAACTCGAATCGAAGGGACTGTGACCTGTGGCTGAGTCCATGCGGGACAGGACGCCCCGAGGCGTCTGTGACTGTGGATAAGCCCATGCCCAAGCAGCAGGAACCACCTGAACCAACGGAGGACAAACTTTACAAGAAGCAGCGCAAGTGCAGCAGTGACCCGACCTGAGCCAACTTTGGTGCCCAGTAACTCCACGCAACGCACCACCTCTGCTGACCTGAGTGACCACCATAACAGATGGAGCCCAAAGTCATGGACTAAATGAATGCAGTGGACATTTTGTGTACATTTATGGATATTTTATGGACATTTTACAGGGGATTGTGCGGGCCTGTCCTACGTGTAGCCACCATGGGCCTGGTCTCGGAATCGGCGTGAATCCCAGGGGACTCGAGGCCAGAGAATTGTGGCAAGTGGATGTGACTCACGTTGCTGACTTTGGCAGACTGAGATATATACATGTTACGGTTGACACCTATAGCAAATTTATATGGGCCACGGCACAAACAGGAGAACGAGCACTCCACGTAATGCGACATTTGACTAGTTGTTTTGCAGTTATGGGAGTGCCACAAACGATAAAAACTGACAATGGCCCTGCATACACAAGCGCCAAAGTGAAACGTTTTTTCCAAACATGGGGAGTGCGACATACTGCTGGTATTCCGCACTCACCCACGGGACAAGCTATCATTGAAAGGGCGCATCAAACGCTGAAACAATATTTGCAAAAATTTAGGGAAATCTCAGATGTACAAGAAAGACTTGTTAAGACTCTTTTTGTGCTAAATCATTTATGTATTTTTGCAGATCAGAAAGAGCCACCAGCATGGGTGCATGGTTATCCTAAAGAAAATAAGGATGACAATCCAGTTTTCGTTATGTATAGAGATCCAGCAACTGGACTGTGGAAAGGTCCAGCAGAAGTGAAGTATATGGGTAGAGGTTATATGTGTGTACTTACTCCCACAGGGCCGAAGTGGATTCCAAGCCGCTGGACCAAAGCTGCTGTTGCTGATGATGATCAATGCAGCTCTGTCTGTACTGATCCCAGCGATGCCGTTGCCCAGCCGTGCGAACTTATGGGTGGCGTGGGCAAATAAAACTGGGATGACAGATTTTTGCCTGAGTTCAGCTACGGCAACTGAGCCCTTTAAAACATGTCTGATAGGCTTTCCTGAAATTATTGCCAGAGATTTTGATAATTGGACGTCTGTAACAGTTAATTGTATAAATGTTACTGTAGCAAATTGCTCGGTACAACTAATAAGAGCCCTAAATCATACTCTCCCTTGGGACCCCCAAGAAATTGACCTTTTGGGGTCAGAAAAAATTGGAAATGCAACTGATAACGTTACTACTCAGACATGTTTTGTGTTTGGCAGCTTTAGCCGCTTTGCCGCACAGGCCCAGACCTTTCAGTCATTGATCGGCATAAGCAGCCGCACTGATGATAACAACCCTTTTGTTAATACCACCGGTTGGACTGTTGTTTCACCTTTTACGAAAGGATTCGAAATAGGCCAATATTGTGGGAATTATAACGCTTCCAAAACACTCAGTGCCTATGGACAGAGTATGAAGGGAACCAATAACTCTTTGTGGAACAATGATACGGCCAAAGCTCTTCCCCCCGGATATTTTTTGATCTGTGGGGATCGAGCATGGCCTGGCATTCCAAAGAACGCCTTTGGAGGGCCTTGTTATGTAGGTAAATTAACTCTGCTCACAGTTAGCCGACAAAGTTGGCTCAATATAACTACAGTAGCGACAAATCGACACAAAAGGTCTATACATCAATTGCAAGCAGATTGTAACGACAATATAGAATTATGGTCAACCACAGCCAATGTATTTGCTTCCCTAGTGCCTAACATAGGCACTGCGCACGCGCTGGCTTGGTATTTTATTAACAATTATAGTTATAGTAAAAATAGCATATCACTGTATTTTAAATAATGTTGTAAAAATGAACCACAATGTATTGGTGGTCCAAAAAGAAAAAGGGGGAAATGTTGGAGAAAGTTAGCCAGACTAGGCCGCGGTGGGAAAATTCTGAGTCATGCTGACAAGGGAGAAAAGAAAGTTATGCTGACCTTGCTCTGTGCAGATAAGCAACTTTGAGAAAGTATAGTATAGGGAAAACAGGATGGAACCCGGACCACGTAGCAGTAACCGAAAGTAGGAGGAATATGATAATGTAATTTTTAGAGCTAAGCCAATGATTGTGAGACAAGTGTGCATAAGGTAGAACTTAGTGTATAAATATGTGTAGGGTTTTACAATAAAGTTGAAGCTGGCCTTATCACTCACATTGAGTCGACTGCCTGCCTTCCCTCGCTCGTCGCAGGGAGAAAAATGCGTTAGGGAGTGAAAAAAATGATGATTCAGAGCTCCCAACCACGACGGAGCAGCGGGGAAATTAACAAAAGTGAAGGCCAACAGCAGCAACACGAAGCGACATTTGGCTTTAATTCTGATCACGTACTTAAGCGGCTCTCCAGGTCTATACCTCGATCCTATGAATGACTAGCCCTTTTTTGGAAGGACCAACTCTTTTCCTTAAAAGTCCTAGACTGAAGACTCCACTGAACAGAACGTGGATTGAGCCACAGGACAACGTGCCATCAACACTCTCAGGAAAAAAAAATCAAGTAAAAATCAAGTTTAAATATCAGTTTCCATCGTGTCTCATTCATTCCGTTTCTAGTGACACCTGGGTGCTCCAAAATTCACTATCCTGACACCACGTAGTACTACAAATTGAGTTATGCCTATAAAAATAAAAGGCTATTTCCAACCTGCCCATAAAATCAGTATGAACAAACAGAAGAGAAACACTTGAACTTAAAGGACACAGGCAGCTCTTAATTTTTCGTAGATGAAAGCTCATTCTTTTCCCTGAAAGGAAAACACTCGTAACTACCCGGGTTAGTTACGCTAACGAGGGTACGTAGGCACGCTCATTGTTCACGGCAATTGTTCATCAGCTTTTCTGCACCGGCAGCAAATTTGCCTTTTCCCTGGGTTTGACGTGGAGCACCTGCAGCGTCCTTGAACGCACCAATGTTTCTCCCGGCTCCCCCGGCCCCACACGTGCCATCACCTGAGCAGCAAGCGGCATCAACCACGCAGGATTTTCTTCACGTGACGCAGAAGGTGACGCTGGGAAAAGAGGAGGCACAAAATGAACCTGTTTGTCACACCCAGCCAACGGCGAAAACCCAGGGAAGGATTCTGCCGTGCGGGGCCGGGCTGTGCACCCCGGCAGCTCCAGCCGGCCGGTTTCGCTCCCCTTTGCCGGGTACCGGGGAGACACCGCCGCCTCGTGCTGCCGCCTGCCCCCCGGGGAGAGCCGGGGGACCCCCACCTCACTTCAGCCCTCGGGAACGGGTCCGGGAGAGACCCTCCACGCAAAGAGAGCGGATCCACGTGTGGCGTGGATTTAATCCCCGAGGGAAGAGGCCGGGCTCCCCGCTGGCAGAAGGACAACTCGCCTCCCTGCCGCTCGGAGCGCCTTGCTGGGGACAGCCCTGCCTGCGCCTGGCTGCTCTTCAGCCGTGCTGGGAGTGCAGTCTGGCCGACGGATGCTCCGGCAAACAGACACTGCAGCGAATCGCAGCTCCCGCTCGTTACAGCTGCTGGTAATTTTGCCTCTGGCTAAGGCATGCCCCAGACAGCGGACACCTCGTCTCGTTCCAGCTCCTGCTTGCGACGGTTCTGGCTAATTGAAGCTCCAGCTCTGCAGCGTTGATTTCAGCTCCTTCTCCTTACAAGCTCCAGCTGTTTGCAACAGCCTGGGCTTTTGACAAGGTCGTAAACCAACCGCTGTCAAAACTCGACTATTAGGATAAAATATCATAGTTGGACATTGTATAAACATTAATCAGTTTGTAGGACTAATCAGTTAATAACTATTCGAAGCAGTCGACAAGCAAGAGCTGGACTCGAAGAGGGCGTGCGGGGTCTGAAAAGCAGAGACCACCTCTTCCCCCCAGAGACCACCGCACACGTTGAGTTGGGCCTGGTGCATGCCGGCCTCCCGCACTTCGGGGTCCGGCAGGACCAGAGCCCCTCCCCCTGGGGAGGGTCCACGCACCCTGCCCACCCCCTGCTTTCCCCTGCAGCCCCCAATGCCCTCCCACCCCCCCGCACAAACGGCCAAACCGGCTTCTGCTTTGGGCCCCCAAACCAGCTCACTTGGCACCCATTTCTGAGCCCAAAAACCCAGCTGCTGCGCCTGTTCTCAAGGCCCAAAGATGCCCCCGGGGAGGGCAAGCGCTTGTGTGATGCTTCGGGCAGAAACGGGGCTTTGAAAGGTCTGATCCCGGTGCCGGGGGAGCAGAGGCGAGCTGGCTGGGACCAGCTGTTGCTCCTGGAACAACCCCAAGTCCCTGCTCCGAGGTCTTCCCCTTGGGGCCCTAGGGTGGACCTGTCCCTCCCCTTCAAATGCTCCAGCAGTTTCGGGGGCAGAAGGCCGTTTCTAAGCCCTCTCTCCAGCAGCTCCTCCCTCGACTCGGCCAGTGAAGCCCCCAGACTCGAGCACCTCGCTGAGGCGGGCGGCCTCCATTGCCTACAGGCTGCCCGTCTGCCTGCAGGGAGGGCTGGGGGGTCCCCGGCCCCACGGGGCGACAGTGGGGACTCGCAGGGAGGGTCTGTTTGCACACAGCGCCCCCCCCGCCCCGGCCCCACTGCGCGGCCCCCCTAGGGCACACAGCGCCCCCCCCGGCCCCACTGCGCGGCCCCCCTAGGGCACACAGCCCCCCCCCCCCCCCAGCCCCACTCCCCAGATGCTCACAGCCCCTCCTCCGCCTGGAGTCCCCCCAGCCCCCGTCCCCGGAGCCTGCAGGACAGCCCCCCCCCCGCCACAGCCCCACTCCTCGGCTCCCCGGGCCCGCGGCCCCTCACACTCACGCTGCGCCGCCGCCTCGGTGCAGAGCCCGCCGCGCGCCCCGTTGAAATACCCTCCGCAGCCAATCAGCGCGCGGCTCCACCGCACGGCCCGCGCGGGGCACGCCGGGAGTTGTAGTCCCCGCCCCGGGAGTGCGCATGCGCACGGCGCCTCGTGCAGCCCGGCTGCCTCTACATCGACACCCGTACAATGGAGGTGATCGTGCACCGACCCTGGTGCAACCCTTGTGCCCCCCATGCTCGCAGCCCCTCCCCGGTGTTTGCAAGCGCCTCCCAGCCCCAGGACCCCCGGTGCTCACAGCACCCGACCACACCATTTTCCAGCCCCGTGGGAGCCCCAAGCTCCACTCTCAAGCCCCGCCAGGACCCACAGCCCCACTCCCCAGCTCCTTGGGGGACTGCAGCCCCCGCCCCCAGCCCCACTCCCCAGCCCCCCTAGGACACACAGCCCCACTCCTCAGCGCATCTAGGGCGCACAGCCCCGCCCAGCCCCCCTCCCCGGCCCCCTCCGGGACGCACAGCCCCCCCCAGCCCCCCTCCCCGGCCCCCTCCGGGGCGCACAGGCCCCCCCAGCCCCCCTCCCCGGCCCCCTCCGGGACGCACAGCCCCCCCCAGCCCCCCTCCCCGGCCCCCTCCGGGACGCACAGCCTCCCCCAGCCCCCCTCCCCGGTCCCCCCGAGACGCACAGCCCCCCTCCTCAGTCCCCCAGGGGGTCCGCAGCCTCCCGCCAGCCCGCCGTGCCCGCGGCACCTCAGACTACTGCCGCCGCCGCCTGGGTGCAGACCCCGCCGCGCGCCCCGTTGAAATATCCTCCGCAGCCAATCAGCGCGCGGCTCCTCCGGGCCGCCCGCGGGGGGCACGCCGGGAGTTGTAGTCCCCGCCCCGGAAGTGCGCATGCGCACGGCGCCTTGTGCAGTGCGGGTGCCTGCGCAGGGACCCCCGTGCAACGGTGGGGATTGTGTTGTCCGAAAAGCGGATTCGTGCCCGGCGTGCAAGTAACCAATTCCACACGCTCAGGAGAGATATTGTTTTATTCAGGCCTGGGTGCTCGGTGGACTTGCCACAAATCAAGCACACACGGTCTAATCACCTTTCTGTTTATATCCATGCTTCTCATACATATTTTAAGTTTCCTTGTTACATATGCGTTACATTTCCGAGAACTAATTATAATATTGCATCATCTTAAACACATGCGCACTAAAGCCTTTAGGGTCTTCTTGGGGGTCTTGGGTGGTCTCTGGTGGTCGGCAGGGCAGTGAACTCTTCATGAACTTATTTCCTCTTTACCTTATAGGGTCGCAATTTGTCCCTGAGCCATGCTTGGACCACGTCTGTTTATAGTTTCCATAGCTAAAATTAATTCTCACTACTTCTAAAACACACACCTGTTAGTTACCTAACTTCTAAGCAACAAGTCTTCATTGTTTAAAATTACAGAAGCGAGCAATATAGTTTAGTTTGTTGTGGATTCTATCTATCACCATAGTGTTCTTAAATTAAAACATATACATCTTGATCTCCTCCAATCAAACACCCACTCACTAGCTTCATCATTCTGGTTTCTTATTAACTGGTCTTTTAACCCAGTTCTGGGTGAGGGCTATACACAGGATGATAACACTTTGAAGATTAATATTGATTAAGATTAACATTAACAATTCCCCCCTTTGAGACTTATGATGTTAAACATCATGAGCCTCATAATACTTATTTTCTACAAAAAGATACAAATTGAATCATACAACATGTAATCATAACTAAAATAACGATCAGTACCACAAACAAAAATAATTGTCTAAGCCAATTTAAATTTGGAAGCCACGAGAACAACCAAGAAAATCTAATCCTTCCAGTTCTTTAAACCCATATGCCAAATCTTTTAATTGTTGGATTTTCTTCTCCACTAACTGTGAATTATCACTTAAATTAAAACAACACATTCCTTTAAATTCTTCACAGCCATGATTGTGTCTTAAAAGTAAATAGTCAATTGCAGCCCTGTTTTCAAGTGTGGCTTCTCTTACTTGTGTCATTTCCATACCAATAGTCGAAAGTGCTTGGGAGGTATAATTTATATCTTTTCTTACCAAACAAGAACTATACATCTCTCCCACAGAATTTTCGGCTGCAATACAAAAGGAAGACATGTCGGTTACTTCTCGGGCTAAAAGTTCCCAGATATTTCGATTTCTATAACAAAAATTGAGAATCAATCTGACTGATCGTTATTATTAACAACAACACATTTTACATCTTCCTTCTCTCTCTAATTTAATTCTGTTCAAAATCAAATTGTTACACTAATTTAGCAGCATCTCCAGTATCTCATTGAACACGCCGCAAAGTTAACTTCAATGGTTCCTTAAATACAGATGTCCACAGTCCAGGTGGAATTTTTTTAATCCTCGTATAATGAATCCAAGAATCTATTCCTTCTAGTTTCACAGCAGTGTTTGTTATTAACAGCACCTGGAAAGGTCCTTTCTACTTTTCTCCAAGAGGGTCGTCCTTCCACGTTCGCAAATAAACTTGATCCCCTGGATTAAATGAGTGTACTGGAAATTCAAGAGGTAAAGGTGTCTTCAAAAGGACATACTTATGGAAAGAATTCAACACCTTACTCAAAGATAAAAGATATTCAGTTAATACTTTTTCTCCTATTACATGCATTTGTTCTGATCCTCCTGTCAAATTAACACTATCAGGTTTTCCATATAAAATTTCAAATGGACTCACTTTTTCTTTAGCTCTAGGGGTCACCCTAATTCTCAACAAGGCAAGTGGTAAGGCTTCGATCCACTTCAATTGAGCTTCCTGACATATTTTAGAAATTTGTCTTTTCAATGTTTGATTCATCTTTTCCACCTGCCCACTAGATTGAGGTCTCCAAGGGGTATGGAGATCCCACTTAATCCCTAATGTTTCACTCATGTTTTTAACAACCTCTGCTACAAAATGTGGACCTCTGTCTGAGGATATTCCTAAAGGGACTCCAAACCTTGGAATTATTTCTTTCAACAAATGTTTTACAACCTCTTTTGCCTTGTTGGTTCGACACGGGAAAGCTTCCGGCCATCCAGAGAAGATATCTACCAATATCAATAGATATCGGTATTGGTTACATCGCGGTAACTCTGAAAAATCTATTTGCCAATACTCACCGGAAGTTATGCCTCTTTTTACCTCTCCAGGAGGCGGTCGGATTTGTATTTTCGGACAAATCTCACATTTATTACTCACACTTTTAGCAATCAATAACATTTTGGTTCCTATCGCATATCGTCTTACTGATTCCACCATTGCCTCTGTTCCCATATGTGTTTCAGCATGGGTTTTGACCATTAATTTCTTCATAATTTCAGGGGTCACTATACATTGTCCATGTGAAGTTATCCACCATCCTTGATCATTCTTCTTACAATGTAATAACATAGCTAATTTATTTTCTTTCTCATTATAATTTGGGGATTCCACCTGAATTTCTTTTGATGGAATTAAAACATAAATCATAGTATTTAATGCTACACGTTTAGCAGCCTTATCTGCTTTTCGATTTCCTTGTATTACTTTTGAGTCCCCTTTTTGATGAGCTTTACAATGAATCACCGCAACTTCTTTAGGTTTCTGTACTGCTTCCAACAAATTCAAAATCTCTGTTCCATATTTTATAGGGGTACCGCTAGCAGATAAAAGTCCTCGCTCCTTCCATATTGCTCCATGAGCATGCACAACTCCAAAAGCATATTTAGAATCTGTATAGATGTTAACTCTTTTACCTTTAGCCAAATTTAAGGCTTTTGTGAGGGCTATAATTTCTGCTTTCTGGGCGGATGTATTTGGAGGTAATGCTTTTACTTCTCCATCTTCAGTTAAAGTTACCACGGCATAACCAGCCCTCCTTTCTCCTTTTACAACAAAGCTGCTTCCATCAGTAAATAATTCTTCATCCGGAGTTTGGAGAGGGACATCTTTCAGATCTGGCCTGCTGGCATACACCTGTTCGATAACTTGTAAACAATCATGGTTAAGATCACGCTCTTTTTCACTTGGCATTAAAGAGGCAGGATTTTCTTCAGGGCCTTTGGTTGCCTCATACAATGGTTTTGCCATCAAACCATAATTTGGAATCCAAAGGCGACACCATCCAGCCATTCCTAGAAATCCTCTCAACCCTCTTTTGGATTGAGGGGGTGCCATCCTGCAAATGGCTTCTTTTCTACCATTTCCCAATCTTCGCTGTCCTTGGGAAATCTCAAACCCCAAATAAATTACAGTTTGTTTTGCAATTTGTGCTTTCTTCTCTGACACCCTGTAGCCAGCCATTCCCAAAAAATTTAGGAGGCTAACAGTCTTTTCTTTGCAGATCTCAGTAGTATCTGCTCCCAATAGGATGTCATCAACACACTGAAGGAGGGTGATTTGATCTTCCTTACCGGACCACTGTTCCAGTTCCTTATTCAGAGCTGCTCCAAAGATGGTTGGGCTATTTTTAAACCCTTGTGGCAGCACGGTCCAGCAGAGCTGAGTCCTCCTCCCAGTCGAAGGATCTTTCCATTCAAAAGCAAAAATCTTTTGGCTGTTTTCTTCCAGAGGTATACAAAAGAAAGCATCTTTCAAATCTATAACAGAGAAATATGCATTTGATTCATTGATAGTTGTTAACAGCGTATATGGATTAGGGACTATTGGGTGAATGTCCACCACTAACTGGTTTATCGCTCTTAAATCTTGAACCAGCCTATATCCTTGGTTATGTGGCTTTTTCACTGGAAGGACAGGAGTATTATAATCAGATTGACATTCTCTTAAAAGTCCGTATTTAAGAAAATTATTTATTATTGGTTCCAAACCTTTTCTGGCTTCTATACTAATAGGATATTGTTTCTTTCTTACCGGTCGAGCTCCTGTTTTCAATTCAACTTTTACCGGTTCCACATTTTTCGCTCTTCCTGGTTTCTCTGTTGCCCAAACAAAAGGGTAAACTGCATCTTTAATCTCTTCTGGAATTTCTTCAGATTCATCTGTGTTTGTCTGTAATAAATAAACTTGGGCTTGCCAGGCATTAGCTTCAGGAAAATGAACTTGGATCTTTCCTTTTTTAAAGTTAATTTGTGCTCCCAATTTATTCAATAAATCCCGTCCTAAGAGAGGCATGGTGCATTCCGGTATATATAAAAATTCATGCATCAGTGTTTTTCCTCCAATTTTACATTTTAAAGGTTTCAAAAAAGGCCTTATCTCCTTCTTTCCCGTGACCCCAACAATAGATACATTAAATTTATTCATTGGTCCTTTACATGTATTTATAACAGAATATTTTGCTCCAGTATCTACTAAAAAATCGACTACTTCATCTCCCAGCTTTACTGGAACCAGGGGCTCAGCTGGGAAAATATCATTTTCTACCCCCGGTCCCCATCATTCAGAGTCTCCTCCCATCATAAGTAAATCAGCTTCAGGTGGTATCTGCTGTGACTGAGTCATGACTGCTCCTTTGTTCTCTGGACACTCACTCTTCCAGTGTCCCTGTTTCTTGCATACAGCACATTGATTAAATCCTAATGGGGTATATTGTTTAAACATATCTCTACCTCCTCCGCCTTTTCCTCTCAAATACCCTCTACCTCTACCTCTCAAATATCTTCTACCTCTTCCTCCAGCTGATCCTTGGGCATTTACAAAAGCAGCTGCTAAAATAGCAGCTTTTTGTTTCCTGTCTTTTATTTTTTCTTTTTCCTGATTTTTCTCTTCCTCCTCTTCCCTATTGTTATACACCTTATAAGCAATTTCAATTAACTGTGATATAGTAATTCCTGTAATCCCATCCACTTTTTGCAATTTCTTTCGAATATCTGGAGCAGCTTGCCCTACAAACAAAGTAGTAAATATTGCTCTATTCTCATCAGTCTCAGGATCTAAGTCTGTCCATTTCCTAGCTGCCTCACATAATCGTTCATAAAAGGTGGATGGGTCCTCTGTTTTTCCCTGAATTATTTGAGTCAATTTCGCCAAATTCTTTGGGCGGGATATTCCATTCTTTCCTCCATACAAAATTAATTGTTGATACTGTTTAATCATCAATTTCCCATCATTACTATTAGGATTACAATTTGGGTCTTGAGTTAGCATAAAATGAGCAGGATCTTCTTTTGCATTTATTCTCTCATTTTCTATATTTGCTTTTTCTAATATTACCCTCTTTTCTTCAGGAGTAAACAAATTATTCAAAAGAATTTTAATACCTTGCCAATTTGGATTATGATTTTCAATAATTGTTTGAAAAGGTCTATACTCCTTTTCAGAATTCTTTCGACATGATCCTGCTAATTCTTTCCAATTCATTAAATCAGAAGTTGTAAATGGTACTTTCACAAATACTGGCTCCCCCCTTGGGCCCACTGCCTGGCGAAGGGGTGCTAACCCTTGCTGGGTTCTAGTCCTGCCAGCTATCGGACTAAAAGTATTGCTTCCTCTTGCTTCGGTTTCAGAAGTTTCATTTTTACTTGGTGGTACTAACATTTGTGTATCTTCCTCTTCTTCTCCTAGTTTTAAACATCATTTTCCTATGCTACAAGCAGAACAACAATGCACTTTTGGTTCCTTATTTTCCATCATCATCATCATCACATTAAAATCTAAATCTAAAAGTTTATATTTTTTCCAAATTTCATGATCATTTCTCAAAGAAAAAAAAAACAAATTACATAAGGTACCTCATAACATTAATTGTAAAATAGTATTATATTGCAAGGTTCCCAATTCTGGCCATTTTTCCTCATCTTCTAATTTATACATTGGCCACCATTTAGTACAATATTCAATTAATTTATCCTTTCTCAAAGGATTACCCCCAAATTTTCCCCAATGTTTAATGATGCATCCTAAGGGGGAACAAGGTGTTACTTTTGATGGTTGAGCTCCCATATCTTTACCAAAAAAAGAACGTTCTTTACCACAACTTCATATACTCCAGTCGTCACTGTCAAACGCATATGAATATACCGGTTTACCCCTGGCGCCTACAACTTCATATACTCCAGTCGTCACTGTCAAACGCATATGAATATACCTCTTTACCTGTGGCCACAATTCCTTACCAAATGCATGCACAGTTTTATACTCCAGAACAATATCTCATTTACCTTAGCGTTGCACCGTTGAGTCACTCACCTGCTCTGGTCGGGGAGAATACTCACGGAGTCCCCGATCAAAAGGTCGGTGCGCGCTGGAGTCCGGAGAGCAGGGTCTCCCCACCGAGAGCCGGCGAGTCGATCCGGGCAAGGCTTCACAGCAGTCCCATCTGGGTCGCCAAAAACTGTTGTCCAAAAAGCGGATTCGTGCCCGGCGTGCAAGTAACCAATTCCACACGCTCAGGAGAGATATTGTTTTATTCAGGCCTGGGTGCTCGGTGGACTTGCCACAAATCAAGCACACACGGTCTAATCACCTTTCTGTTTATATCCATGCTTCTCATACATATTTTAAGTTTCCTTGTTACATATGCGTTACATTTCCGAGAACTAATTATAATATTGCATCATCTTAAACACATGCGCACTAAAGCCTTTAGGGTCTTCTTGGGGGTCTTGGGTGGTCTCTGGTGGTCGGCAGGGCAGTGAACTCTTCATGAACTTATTTCCTCTTTACCTTATAGGGTCGCAATTTGTCCCTGAGCCATGCTTGGACCACGTCTGTTTATAGTTTCCATAGCTAAAATTAATTCTCACTACTTCTAAAACACACACCTGTTAGTTACCTAACTTCTAAGCAACAAGTCTTCATTGTTTAAAATTACAGAAGCGAGCAATATAGAATCCACAACAAACTAAACTATCTATCACCATAGTGTTCTTAAATTAAAACATATACATCTTGATCTCCTCCAATCAAACACCCACTCACTAGCTTCATCATTCTGGTTTCTTATTAACTGGTCTTTTAACCCAGTTCTGGGTGAGGGCTATACACAGGATGATAACACTTTGAAGATTAATATTGATTAAGATTAACATTAACAATTGTGCAGGGACCTTTGCGCAGCGGGGGGTCGGTGTGTGGAGACCCCCATGCAATGGGGGGGGGGCAGTGCAGGAAGACCCTTATGCAATTGGTTGGTGTGCAGGGGACCCTCGTGCAATGGCGGGCAGGTGCACGGGGACCCTTGTGCGATGGTGGGGATCGTGCAGGACCCTCGTGTGACAGTGGTGGTTATTTTTCTCGGCAGTACCCTTGGGTTCGGGAGCAAAACAGCCGGTGCCTGAAACCACTGGGGTGTTTTGACTGCTGCTGAGCAGCCTCGAGGCCGCCTCCGGTTCCCACATGGCTCCCATGGTGTGCGCGGACCCTCCTGCAACGGGTGCAGGTGTGCAAGGAGGGTGATCCGGGGTAGGGGTCCCTCTCTGGAGGCACCCAGCTCGAGCTGGCACCTAAGAACTAATCAAGGAGTAATGAGGAACCTTCTCTTGCACCTGACGTTAACCAGCGGGATCCCAGGGTCAGACCCTGTTACGGTGATTGGACCCTGGGGAGGTGGCAGAGGGTGCCCTGGACAGGTTGGGGGGGTTCCCTGGGGAGGAGGGGAGCCCCCACCCCCCTGACTGTGGGCACTCCCCCCAAGGAGCAGAGCATGGTGCAAGACTTTAGGGAGGATGAGGGCTAGCAGGTCCCCGACATGGCAGTGCCGGCTCTTCCCAGTGTCTCCCCAGTGCTGGAGGGGGGGTGTGTGTGTGTGTCTCATGACCATGGGGGTGGGGGTGGGGGGGCGGCCTCAGGATGGGGGGGGGGGCATCCTGGGGTCCGGGAGGGACCCTGGGAGTGGGGTAGGTAGGGGGACATTGGGGGACAGAGGTGTTTCTCGGGAGATTGAGGACACCATGTGGGGAGTTGAGACTGGGAGGGATGACCCTGGGGAGGTGGGGGGCACCGCGGGGAGAAGGGATCCCACCCCCGACACCTGCAGCCACCCCCAGGGGCAGCTGGGACCCCGACCCACTGGGGGACCAGGATGGGAACGATGGGGACTCACTCATGGATACTGCACAGGTAATAAAATAGTTCATGCTGCACCCTGTTGTAGGGTCTCTGGGGTGCCCTGGGCCCTGGGCGCCGAGTCCCCATGACAGCCAGCCCTTCCCGGGGGTCCCCAGGCTGCCGGGCTCCTCTGGCCCCAGCCGGCGGGAGCTGTGTCCTCCCAGCCGCTGGCCACGCAATGGCAGCACCGACCCACGGCCACGCGGAGACAGGGCTGGGGACAGGGCCGGGGTTGCCTGCGCTCCACCTGGGTGGGTCTGCAGGGCTCGGGCAGGGGGGACCCGGCATCCTGCAGCTCCGCTCCCACCCTGGGGACCCCAAACACCCCCGGGGGTGCGTCGCTGTCCCTGTCGCTGGTGGCAACCGGCATGGGGGGAAGGTGACAGTGAGGGTCCCCGCCAGTGGCCCGGAGTTCGTCACCACTGGCGGGACAGGGGACAAGCAGGGCCAGCACCAAGGAGCGACGGCAGCACAGCCTACTCTCTGGGGGTCCCCACCCCCTGTCCCCAGGGGTCCCCTCTGTCCCCGTGTTTTATTGGGGGAACACAGAGCCCAACGACCAGCCGCAGGGACAGGGGACGGGGAGCTGCCCCAGGGATGGGGACAGCACCGGGACACGCCGATACTCTTGGGGGTGCTGGCATGCGGGGGGGGGGCACCCTAACCATTGCCGCCCGGGATGACGAATGCACCGGGATGAGGGAGGCACCGGGATGGGGACGGCGCATGGAGGGGCCAGAGCCGGCGCGCGAACGCCGGGCTGCAGGACCACGCTTCGGCTTCGGGGCGGCAGCAGCGAAGGCGGCGGCGGCGCTGCTGCGCACCTGAGCGGTGCCGGCGCTGCAGTACCGCGATTCGGCCACGGGGCGGCAGCAGCGAGCAGCGGCCGGGCGGCGCGTGCACGGGGGCGGCACCGGCGCTGCAGGTCCGCGCTTTGCAGGCCCAGCGCCCGCCGGCACCGCGCACGTGGGGCGGCAGCGGCGTTTCCTTACCGGAACGAACCAACGAACGCGGCGGCATCACCCCGCAGGCAGCACAGTACGGCATTGCCGTTACCGGCGGACGGCAGCGCGGAGAAAGGGGGCGCCACCGCGCATGCGCGGCTCAAGAGCTGCAGTACCGAATTCTGGTCGCTCGGTGGCAGCAGCGAGCAAAGGAGAGCGCGCCAATGCGCATGCGCGGCTGAAGAGCTGCAGTACCGAATTCTGCTCGCTCGGTGGCAGCAGCGAGCAAAGAAAGGCGCGCCACTGCGCATGCGCGGCTCAAGAGCTGCAGTACCCAGTTTTGGTCGCTCGGTGGCAGCAGCGAGCAAAGAAAAGCGCGCCACCGCGCATGCGCGGCTCAAGAGCTGCAGTACCCGATTTTGGTCGCTCGGTGGCAGCAGCGAGCAAAGGAGAGCGCGCCAATGCGCATGCGCGGCTGAAGAGCTTCAGTACCGAATTCTGGACGCTCGGTGTCAGCAGCGAGCAAAGAAAGGCGCGCCACTGCGCATGCGCGGCTCAAGAGCTGCAGTACCGAATTCTGGTCGCTCGGTGGCAGAAGCGAGCAAAGAAAAGCGCGCCACCGCGCATGCGCGGCTCAAGACCTGCAGTACCCGATTTTGGTCGCTCGGTGGCAGCAGCGAGCAAAGGAGAGCGCGCCACTGCGCATGCGCGGCTCAAGAGCTGCAGTACCGAATTCTGGTCGCTCGGTGGCAGCAGCGAGCAAAGAAAAGCGCGCCACCGCGCATGCGCGGCTCAAGAGCTGCAGTACCCGATTTTGGTCGCTCGGTGGCAGCAGCGAGCAAAGAAAGGCGCGCTACTGCTCATGCGCGGCTGAAGAGCTGCAGTACCGAATTCTGGTCGCTCGGTGGCAGCAGTGACCAAAGAAAAGCGCGCCACCGCGCATGCGCGGCTCAAGAGCTGCAGTACCCAATTCCGCTCGCCGGGTGCCACCGTCGCCTCACCGGCCCTTTCCCCTTCTCTCCGCCCAGTTCGTACCATCGACAGACGGTAACTGCTTACTGGCGGTACTGGGCTTAGATTTCCCTGCCCTTTTCCCACTCGCGGCCCGGGCACTAATCTTCATCGCCTCTGTACCAAAAAGCACCCGGTGGCTCCAGCATTTCAGTCCTTTCCCTTTGGCCGCTTTACAAGTCCCGTGGTTGTTTCTGCCCGTGCCCCCCAGCCCATTACCCGGGGAGGAGAAGCAGCACGGGGAACCTGTGGAACAGGTTTCTTTCTAACCCGGAGGAAGCCCCAGGGATCGCTGTCTCGGTCTGCAGGTGGCATCGGGGTTGTGGGAGTGACAGCGGCGACTCAACAGATGCTGGAGAGAGATTTAAAAAAAATAAGGCCACACGGGTGACACCCTGAGAGCAGGGGAGGGGCAGCTATGTCCATCAGGAAACCGCGCTTCTGAGCAGACCCGGTGCCAGTGGCTGACCTGCAAACGAGCGATACGCTGGTGGTCCTGGGGCTGTGTTGCGGTGTTTGCACCTTTCCTCGCCTCTGTGCTATCAGCACTCTGCTCTCCTCATCCTGCACACACGCAGGGCTTGCCACTTGGAGGAGAGACGCTGCACGACATCACTTACCACCCTGCCCTCCAGCGTGCAAAGGAATTAGAAATGAAGCAGGGAAAGCCAAGAGGCCTGCTGGTGTATTAGGCGTCCTCAGCAGTTGACCGTAGAGCCCGGCAGGTTCCATCCTTGCTCTGTGCTTTTGTAGCTTGAACCCCCGATTGTTTTGCCATCGAGACTGCAAGGCGAGGAATACGCCTCTACTTGAACAAGCAAGACCCCTGCCAAATAGCTGAGCTGTGCGCAGTGATAGGTGGCTGCCTGTGACCGACACCTTTTTCTGCTAAAACCAGAGCACGCTTCCCTTGTGAAGAGCCATCGGCAGTACAGAACGTACCTGAGCTCTCCTTGCACCGGCTGCCCAGAGAACGGCGTCTTAGTTCGACTGAAGCGTGCAGCAGCCTGTCGTCATCCCAGCCCCTCGCCCTCGAGCAAGCGGCTGCCTGTAGCAGCGGCAGAACCACTGCTGCGCAGAGGGGAAAGGAATGGCTTGGCGTCAAGCTCTGCGGGCTGCCTGTGGCCCCTGCGGAGCCGACGACCTCGGCAGCCCATACAAAGGGCGAAGCTAGCAGCCTGAGAAGGAGTCACAGGGTGCTGCAGCTCCTGCCACAACCATCCTTCCCAGCCTGCTCATGGAGCACAAGGCACTTGAAAGCAGCAGGAAAGAACAAGGATGGCAAGATGGCAGGAATAACACGGAGAGCCTAAAGCGTTTAGCCAGCAGGGCTTGCAACTCACCTTGTGCCGTGGTTTAATCCCAGCTGGCAACTCAGCACCACACAACCGCTCACTCGCTCCCCCCTCAGTGGGAGGTGGGAGAGAATTGGAAGGGCAAAAGTGAAAAAACTCCACTTGTAAGGAAAAGGGGGGGAAAAAAACCCCAAACAACAGAGAGAAAAACCCCAGACAGACAAGCGGTACAAATGAAAACAATGGCTCACCGCCAACCGACGGATGCCCAGCCAGCCGCAGCCCAGCAGCGCCCCCCCCACCAACCGCCCCCCGAGTTTTATTTCCTGACGTCACAGGGTCTGGAACATCCCCTGGGTCCGCCGGGGTCAGCTCTCCCAGCGGTGCCCCCTCCCAGGCCCTCGCGCACCCCCAGCCCGCTCGCCGGCAGGGCGGGGCGAGGAGCAGAACAGCCCCCGGCGCCGTGCAAGCGCTGCTCAGCAGGAACCCACGCAGCCCCGTGTCACCGACGCTGTTTGCAGCACAAACCCAAAACGCAGGAGGAGGGAGAGTGGGGTGGGAGTGGGGTGCGGGGGAGCGGGAGGGGGGTGCCAGAGTTTGGGCGGGGGGCAACGGGCAGGTTGGCGGGGCAGGCAGCACCCCAGGGGTCCGGGGCAGAGGGGTTACGGCAAGGCAGTGCGGAACACGGGGGGTGGGAGGAGGGAGAGGAGAGAGGAGGGCAGTGCGGGCACGAGGTAGGAGGGCAGGGGATACGGGGGACGCGTCACGGGGAAAACCTCGCACGGTGGGAAAAACCTCGCACGGGAAAGGCGGGGCGGACACCGGGAGGGGCGGGGGGGACATGCGTGGGGGTGACCTACGCCAGGGGGTCCACCCGGGACCACCCACAGCAGAAAACTCGCCTGGGATAACCCGCAACAGATAATCCGTTCCCGATGACTGACCCTTGCTGGATAACCACGAGCGATGCCCCTCAAGTGGCTGGTGTTTCACCCCAAATCTTCCCCAAATCGGGGGGTTTTTTGCTTTTCCATAATATCAAAATTGGGGTTTTTTCCTTTTCCAAAACATTCCACCATTTGGAGGTTTTTCAACGCTTTTTCACACAAAAATTGGTGGTTTTTGCTTTTTCGTTTTGTGTGTGAAAATGGGGGTTTTTTTGCTTTCCGGCTGCCCAAATCCAGGCGGATTTGGCTTTCCCGGGAGCTCCAAGTTGGGTATTTTTCCCCCAAAATTGCGGGCTTTTTTTTCCCCCACCCCTTGCAGGCCCCGAATTAGGGGTTTTGTGGTATTTTTAGGCCATGGCGGCAGGTCCCGCTCTGCGTGCGCAGCCCTGCAGGGGAAAGTCCCTGTTGGGGGAACTGGCCCCCAATCAGGATGGGAACAGGCGGAAAAGGAGAACAGGGAAGAGGCAGCTTTTGAAAGCGCTTTTATATCTTCAATAGAGAGGTGTTTCGGGGCGGGGGGGTGGGGGGGGGTGGGGGGCGTCAAGTTTTAAAATCCTTTCTATAAACAGGGTTTCTTTGCATTTTAAAAACCTTATTATCATAGACATTTACACTTAATGTATTTACACATATCTCTATATATATATTTAGTGAATATATTTATCTTTCACTTATATCCCCGTTTCCCACTTATTATATATACTACCTGCTCAGACTATGGATCTGTTGACTTCCATATTTTGAACACTTAAATGTCTTTATAGACTTCTCTATTTACACTTACATATATTTACACCTATATCTTTATAGACTTAGATTTTAGACTTAGATGTCTATTTACACTTGTACATAATCTCTTAGATTACATATAATGTCTATGTAGACTCCCTATGTAACACGTAGTAAGTGTAGATAGCGGTATCTATTCAGACCTTTTTCTATTTTAAATTCCTTCATGTATAAAATGTATCATCCTTTTTGCATTTGGAAGTTCTTTATTTTTTAATTTATAGAGACAAAATTTTAAAATTTTGTATTTTAAAACCCTATATACATCTTTCGAATTTTTTTATACTCTAAAATCCTTTATATAATAGGGCAGATATAGGTTCTTATTTTGAAATCCTTTTGTACGTATAAATTAATATTATTTTTCAATATATGTAACAAGGAGAGATTTTTTTTCTCTTTCGAGGCCTCACAGATATATTTACAGTTTTTAAAAATTTTTGAACGCCCCCCCATGAATTTTCAGGCAATTTGGGCTGTGACCCCCTTTGGGGGGGGGGGGGGGGAGGGGGGGACACGGACCCCCATGACCCCCCATTCCCCACTCACCTGCTCCTCCACGGCATCATCACCCCCGTGGTGATGCTGGGGTGCCCCAAATGACATCATCACCCCTCCAGGCCCCCCAACCCCCCCTTTTTATTCACCCCCCCAAAAAGACACAAAACGAGGGAAACGGCCCCAACCGGCAGCTCGTTACTTTAATAATGCCGTTTACGTATGTACGCACGCACCCCCGCCAAAAAGGGGGGCTCTGCTAGAAAGATAAAGGAGGGGCGGCCCCCCCAAACGCTTGCAGCCCCCCCCAGCCCCCGTCCCGCAGGCTGCCAGCCGGCCCCTTACCCTCAGCACGCCTAACGACCGGCAGGCAAACCTGGGCCAGGGGTCTCTCCTGAGCACCACGGGACGCTCACAGCGAGGCATCTGAAAAACAAAAATCCCAACGGATATTTCAGCACGTTAAAAAAACAGCACCGAAGGCAGCAGAGGAATTCGGTCAGGATAAGGGAGAGGGTAGCAGTCGAGCTAAAGGAGGGTGCCAGGCAAACGGGTCAGCTCGAAACACAACGCCGCCTTTAAAAGCTCGAGCGATTCGAACGCTTAAAATCAGCGTGAAGACTAATTGACACGATTCTGAACACGTTCTTCGCAGAGAAGTAAACGCTCTCGCTGGTGTCGGAAAACGCCTCGTCCCTTCCTTACAGCACCGCTGCCGGGAGATAACCCCGTGAGGCTGCAGGACAAGGGCGCGCCGTAATCAGCATCTACGCGCACGGATCCACCTCCGCAGCTCCAGCCCTTGCGCTGCTGCTGCTGCTGCGCATCTCGCTCGCTTGGCCGATAAAGCTGAAAGTGAAGCGTAAAACTTTGAAGAGTAAAATGAAAAAGAAAGAACAAATCTCAGCAATTCATTTTATGCTAAAAAGGCGTGCGCACGCTTACATACGTACAATGAGAAGACTCATACTATAAAAATATTTGATTTTCCTTTTGCGTTAATTGAAATTGCGTAGCTGTGAATTCATACCGTTAAATTATCTACCTCCAAGCTACACAGCTATCGTTTGACCAGGGGTTTTGCGTGTGTGACATGACTAGGAGGGACGCCTGGCCAGCTGCGCCGAGACCGATGCTACCGAACTGCCGGGGAAACGCGCCGTCGAAAGCGAGACAGAAATAAAGTGCTTCAGAGCACTCTGCCAAAAGATCAGGAAAAAAGCCCCTAACGTTCAGTTGCCTCTCTTTTTAAACGTTTAGAGCAACTACCCAACTGCTTAAGCACACCTAATAAATTATACACTACAGCTATTTGGCAGTTGCAGTTTAAACAATGCAAGTCAGTTTGGAAATTAGACAATTTTAACTTTCTTTTTTTGGGGGGGGGGGAGGGGGAGGGCAGGCGGTGGGGAATATCAAATCCCCGGTGCTGCAATACGTAAGGCTACCAAAAAGGACTGGCAGGTTTGCTAACGCTGTTGGCTGTACCCAAGCGTGCGGAGGAACGCGTCTTTACGATCTCTCGACCGTTACACCCGAGAACCAAAGATCAGCCATACGTCGACTATTGGAAGATGTGCTGCGCTTGGGTCCTTGCAAGGAAATCGACTTAACTCCTTTTTTTTTTCCAGAGAGAGTGAAAAGTCTCCTTGCGGATGACTTCTGCTGCCAAGCACGTCATCTCTGAAGATCCATTCTGATGGGAAGTTCGTAAAAGGCAACTCCTTTGAATGAAAAAGATTTCCATTCTGGAAAATCTCTTTCCAACCGAAGTCAAAATTACACGCTGCAGGTTAGGAAAAAGGACATTAGAGAATCAGTAACTCACCGAAAACACATCAGGACTCTCTGTCGCTAGTTACGAGGCTGCTACCGCTTCTCGGGAAAGCCTGGAAAACACACCGAAGCGACGCCGATTTGTCCCGTGTTGTCCACGCCTCTTCTTTGACCTTGATTGCTTTTAGCACAGATGCTAGTATCTCAGTAAGGTTTTCGAGTGCTCCTGTAAGGTATTTTAAACACTGACTGACTGAAAAAGCATAAAGCTTTTATCGTGAAAACAAAGCCTGTTTCTCCCGAACATCCGAACTCTTACAAACGGTTCCTTTCCTCTTCTAGTCCAACATTATTTTCACAGCACCCTTTAATAGCAAGCACACAGAAACAGAAGACTCTGCTTTCAGGAAGAGAAAATAGACGAAGGAAAGCAAGCCTTGAATAGGCGTACCACGCTCCAGAACAGACCTTTATTTTTAGTATTTGTGTTAAAATATTTCATGTTAAAAAATCAGATAGAAGGAGAGCTGCCACATTCTTCGTGTTAACTGTAAAGTCCACACTACAAGCACCTTAGGAAAAATGCAGACACATATCACAGGCATACCTTGTTCTTGCAGACCACTATGGATCCTTTCCATCCGTCTCGTACTTTCACGGCAGTTGACATTCTGCTGAGAGGAAAGGCAAAAAAAAAAAAAAAAAAAACAAACCACGTTTAGCACAAAGCTTCCTTTTCTGTGAAGACTACAACTGAATGGAGGAGAAAGTATTTTGCATCATCTTTGGTGCAGTTGTTGAGACAGGCCACTAGAGCTTATGCATGTTTTAGACCACCGTGCCTTTTTTTTTGGCTCATCGGCAGCTTTAGTTTCGCTAGAACTCACTTGCCTAGAGACGCGCAGGTGACAGGCACAGACACCTACGTACGTTTTCTCAAGCCTAAGTAGAGCCGCGATTTCCTCACCCTATACGTCCCAAGTTGAGTATTTTTGTTAAAGAGTACGGCAACCCGTCTGTCCTCGCGAACTCGCTGCAAAAGAGGAATCCTTTTTTCCAGGACGTTTCTCCAGACGGTCAAGATCTTTGAAAACTGCAGTTGTGCCACCAAACCTGCTCAGGGTCCCTCCCAACCTTCGACCATCGTTAGATTTAACAGGCACACGCTCTATTCCGTCTTCCAACAGCAAAAATACATAACGCCCCCAGACCCCTAGCGCAACCCTACGGACGTCCACACGCACCTCGCTGTTTTGATGAGGAGCCACTGAGCACCCCTGCGAGCACAGCGGGATCATGCGCAAGACCAGTGTCCTGGTTTCGGCTGGGATAGAGTTAATTCTCTTCCTGGTAACTGGTATAGCGCTGTGTTTTAGATTTAGGACGAGAAAAACGTGGATAACACGCTGATGTTTTAGTTGTGGCTAAGTAGCGCTTACGCTAGTCGGGGACTTTTCAGCTTCTCATGCCCTGCCAGCGAGAAGCTGGGAGGGACCTTAGCCAGGACAGATGACCCAAACCGGCCAAAGGGACAGTCCATACCATATGACGTCACGCTCAGTACATAAGCTGGGGGAGTTGGCCGGGCGGCGGCGACTGCCGCTCGGGGACCGGCTGGGCATCAGTCGGCGGGCGGTGAGCAATCGCATTGTGCGTCGCTTATTTTGTGTATTCTTTTATCGTTACGATTGTTTCCCCTTCCTGTTCTGTCCCATTAAACTGTCTTTACCTCATCCCACGAACTTCACTTTTTTTTCCCGATTCTCTCCCCCACCCCACTTTGGGGGCAGGGGGAGCGAGCGAGCGAGCAGCTGCGTGGTGTTTAGCTGCCTGCCGGGTTAAACCACAACAACCAGCTTCACCTACGCCGATTTCCGCGAATGCAGCTTCTGAAGCTTTAAACTGAAAACCGTATCTTGACACTTTGCCGCGGCAGAAACGATCCGTAACTAGAACTCTACAAAAACGCAGTAACGCAAATTGCAAACCCACAGCAGCGACAGCTTCAGAAATATTTCTACCGGGAACAAGGGAGAAAAACAATACAGTTTCATCTCACGCACAGGAAAGCAGCAGGCAGAGAAAAGGGTCGGCATTCGTAGCCCTTGCAGAACACAGGCATTCTCCTTCCATTCCTAAACCCGCCTCTTAGGTCGAAACATCACAACACTACTACGGCAATATCGAGAGCAGGGAACAGCAGCCCTGCCGCTGGATGTGCTACTGACTCATGCTATTTACGTAGCAGGACACCTAGACAGAGGGGCACGTTTTTCCACACACAACCCTGAACTTCCTGAAAATTTATGTTTACCAAAACGAGCCATTTGGAACACATTGCCAAACAATGTTTGGCAATAAAACTTTGATGTGTTTGACACACACAAATTTGGGGTAACTCGCTACTTGCTTCCTGCTGTTGTTGTTCTTCCTTCAGAAATTCTACTTGTAGCCAAGTTATTCGCTACCGGTTCAAGCATTTACCTTCCAGGTATTACCAGCACATTTACACAGGCGAGGAACTAAATCGCTCTTCTAAAACTACCCGAGTGAAAATTACAGCCACGAAAGAGGAGTGACAGAGAAGAAAAGGAGAGGTCAGGCAGCAAGAGAGCTCTGCAGGCTGCCACCAGTCAACATCGCACTCTTTAAAAAAAAAAAAAAAACAAAAAAAAAACAACAAACCAAAAAATAACACAAACACAAAAAGCCCACAAAAACCAACAACAAAACAAAACCTTGACGTTGTACCTTTTTTTTCTTTTGGAGCTCGTCCCTGTCTCAGCAGATTGTCTCGTCAGAGCATGAAATGCAGATGATCTGTATCCCGATGACATCTGCACGCGATGAACACGTGTTCAGAAATAGTCCAGATCTGTAAGACCGGTGTCATTTGTGTGGTTTTAATAATCATAACTCCGTTTTATTGACCGATGCATTTGCGAGGAAACTAAGTAACTTTTAAACGTAGCCTCTCCTTGGGGAGAAAAATGCGTTAGGGAGTGAAAAAAATGATGATTCAGAGCTCCCAACCACGACGGAGCAGCGGGGAAATTAACAAAAGTGAAGGCCAACAGCAGCAACACGAAGCGACATTTGGCTTTAATTCTGATCACGTACTTAAGCGGCTCTCCAGGTCTATACCTCGATCCTATGAATGACTAGCCCTTTTTTGGAAGGACCAACTTTTTTCCTTAAAAGTCCTAGACTGAAGACTCCACTGAACAGAACGTGGATTGAGCCACAGGACAACGTGCCATCAACACTCTCAGGAAAAAAAAATCAAGTAAAAATCAAGTTTAAATATCAGTTTCCATCGTGTCTCATTCATTCCGTTTCTAGTGACACCTGGGTGCTCCAAAATTCACTATCCTGACACCACGTAGTACTACAAATTGAGTTATGCCTATAAAAATAAAAGGCTATTTCCAACCTGCCCATAAAATCAGTATGAACAAACAGAAGAGAAACACTTGAACTTAAAGAAGGACACAGGCAGCTCTTAATTTTTCGTAGATGAAAGCTCATTCTTTTCCCTGAAAGGAAAACACTCGTAACTACCCGGGTTAGTTACGCTAACGAGGGTACGTAGGCACGCTCTGTTCACGGCAATTGTTCATCAGCTTTTCTGCACCGGCAGCAAATTTGCCTTTTCCCTGGGTTTGACGTGGAGCACCTGCAGCGTCCTTGAACGCACCAATGTTTCTCCCGGCTCCCCCGGCCCCACACGTGCCATCACCTGAGCAGCAAGCGGCATCAACCACGCAGGATTTTCTTCACGTGACGCAGAAGGTGACGCTGGGAAAAGAGGAGGCACAAAATGAACCTGTTTGTCACACCCAGCCAACGGCGAAAACCCAGGGAAGGATTCTGCCGGGCGGGGCCGGGCTGTGCACCCCGGCAGCTCCAGCCGGCCGGTTTCGCTCCCCTTTGCCGGGTACCGGGGAGACACCGCCGCCTCGTGCTGCCGCCTGCCCCCCGGGGAGAGCCGGGGGACCCCCACCTCACTTCAGCCCTCGGGAACGGGTCCGGGAGAGACCCTCCACGCAAAGAGAGCGGATCCACGCGTGGCGTGGATTTAATCCCCGAGGGAAGAGGCCGGGCTCCCCGCTGGCAGAAGGACAACTCGCCTCCCTGCCGCTCGGAGCGCCTTGCTGGGGACAGCCCTGCCTGCGCCTGGCTGCTCTTCAGCCGTGCTGGGAGTGCAGTCTGGCCGACGGATGCTCCGGCAAACAGACACTGCAGCGAATCGCAGCTCCCGCTCGTTACAGCTGCTGGTAATTTTGCCTCTGGCTAAGGCATGCCCCAGACAGCGGACACCTCGTCTCGTTCCAGCTCCTGCTTGCGACGGTTCTGGCTAATTGAAGCTCCAGCTCTGCAGCGTTGATTTCAGCTCCTTCTCCTTACAAGCTCCAGCTGTTTGCAACAGCCTGGGCTTTTGACAAGGTCGTAAACCAACCGCTGTCAAAACTCGACTATTAGGATAAAATATCATAGTTGGACATTGTATAAACATTAATCAGTTTGTAGGACTAACCAGTTAATAACTATTCGAAGCAGTCGACAAGCAAGAGCTGGACTCGAAGAGGGCGTGCGGGGTCTGAAAAGCAGAGACCACCTCTTCCCCCCAGAGACCACCGCACACGTTGAGTTGGGCCTGGTGCATGCCGGCCTCCCGCACTTCGGGGTCCGGCAGGACCAGAGCCCCTCCCCCCGGGGAGGGTCCACGCACCCTGCCCACCCCCTCCTTTCCCCTGCAGCCCCCAATGCCCTCCCACCCCCCCGCACAAACGGCCAAACCGGCTTCTGCTTTGGGCCCCCAAACCAGCTCACTTGGCACCCATTTCTGAGCCCAAAAACCCAGCTGCTGCGCCTGTTCTCAAGGCCCAAAGATGCCCCCGGGGAGGGCAAGCGCTTGTGTGATGCTTCGGGCAGAAACGGGGCTTTGAAAGGTCTGATCCCGGTGCCGGGGGAGCAGAGGCGAGCTGGCTGGGACCAGCTGTTGCTCCTGGAACAACCCCAAGTCCCTGCTCCGAGGTCTTCCCCTTGGGGCCCTGGGGTGGACCTGTCCCTCCCCTTCAAATGCTCCAGCAGTTTCGGGGGCAGAAGGCCGTTTCTAAGCCCTCTCTCCAGCAGCTCCTCCCTCGACTCGGCCAGTGAAGCCCCCAGACTCGAGCACCTCGCTGAGGCGGGCGGCCTCCATTGCCTACAGGCTGCCCGTCTGCCTGCAGGGAGGGCTGGGGGGTCCCCGGCCCCACGGGGCGACAGTGGGGACTCGCAGGGAGGGTCTGTTTGCACACAGCGCCCCCCCCCGCCCCGGCCCCACTGCGCGGCCCCCCTAGGGCACACAGCGCCCCCCCCGGCCCCACTGCGCGGCCCCCCTAGGGCACACAGCCCCCCCCCCCCCCCAGCCCCACTCCCCAGATGCTCACAGCCCCTCCTCCGCCTGGAGCCCCCCCAGCCCCCGTCCCCGGAGCCTGCAGGACAGCCCCCCCCCCGCCACAGCCCCACTCCTCGGCTCCCCGGGCCCGCGGCCCCTCACACTCACGCTGCGCCGCCGCCTCGGTGCAGAGCCCGCCGCGCGCCCCGTTGAAATACCCTCCGCAGCCAATCAGCGCGCGGCTCCACCGCACGGCCCGCGCGGGGCACGCCTGGAGTTGTAGTCCCCGCCCCGGGAGTGCGCATGCGCACGGCGCCTCGTGCAGCCCGGCTGCCTCTACATCGACACCCGTACAATGGAGGTGATCGTGCACCGACCCTGGTGCAACCCTTGTGCCCCCCATGCTCGCAGCCCCTCCCCGGTGTTTGCAAGCGCCTCCCAGCCCCAGGACCCCCGGTGCTCACAGCACCCGACCACACCATTTTCCAGCCCCGTGGGAGCCCCAAGCTCCACTCTCAAGCCCCGCCAGGACCCACAGCCCCACTCCCCAGCTCCTTGGGGGACTGCAGCCCCCGCCCCCAGCCCCACTCCCCAGCCCCCCTAGGACACACAGCCCCACTCCTCAGCGCATCTAGGGCGCACAGCCCCGCCCAGCCCCCCTCCCCGGCCCCCTCCGGGACGCACAGCCCCCCCCAGCCCCCCTCCTCGGCCCCCTCCGGGACGCACAGCCCCCCTCAGCCCCCCCCCCCGGTCCCCCCGAGACGCACAGCCCCCCTCCTCAGTCCCCCAGGGGGTCCGCAGCCTCCCGCCAGCCCGCCGTGCCCGCGGCACCTCAGACTACTGCCGCCGCCGCCGCCTGGGTGCAGACCCCGCCGCGCGCCCCGTTGAAATATCCTCCGCAGCCAATCAGCGCGCGGCTCCTCCGGGCCGCCCGCGGGGGGCACGCCGGGAGTTGTAGTCCCCGCCCCGGAAGTGCGCATGCGCACGGCGCCTTGTGCAGTGCGGGTGCCTGCGCAGGGACCCCCGTGCAACGGTGGGGATTGTGTTGTCCGAAAAGCGGATTCGTGCCCGGCGTGCAAGTAACCAATTCCACACGCTCAGGAGAGATATTGTTTTATTCAGGCCTGGGTGCTCGGTGGACTTGCCACAAATCAAGCACACACGGTCTAATCACCTTTCTGTTTATATCCATGCTTCTCATACATATTTTAAGTTTCCTTGTTACATATGCGTTACATTTCCGAGAACTAATTATAATATTGCATCATCTTAAACACATGCGCACTAAAGCCTTTAGGGTCTTCTTGGGGGTCTTGGGTGGTCTCTGGTGGTCGGCAGGGCAGTGAACTCTTCATGAACTTATTTCCTCTTTACCTTATAGGGTCGCAATTTGTCCCTGAGCCATGCTTGGACCACGTCTGTTTATAGTTTCCATAGCTAAAATTAATTATCACTACTTCTAAAACACACACCTGTTAGTTACCTAACTTCTAAGCAACAAGTCTTCATTGTTTAAAATTACAGAAGCGAGCAATACAGTTTAGTTTGTTGTGGATTCTATCTATCACCATAGTGTTCTTAAATTAAAACATATACATCTTGATCTCCTCCAATCAAACACCCACTCACTAGCTTCATCATTCTGGTTTCTTATTAACTGGTCTTTTAACCCAGTTCTGGGTGAGGGCTATACACAGGATGATAACACTTTGAAGATTAATATTGATTAAGATTAACATTAACAATTCCCCCCTTTGAGACTTATGATGTTAAACATCATGAGCCTCATAATACTTATTTTCTACAAAAAGATACAAATTGAATCATACAACATGTAATCATAACTAAAATAACGATCAGTACCACAAACAAAAATAATTGTCTAAGCCAATTTAAATTTGGAAGCCACGAGAACAACCAAGAAAATCTAATCCTTCCAGTTCTTTAAACCCATATGCCAAATCTTTTAATTGTTGGATTTTCTTCTCCACTAACTGTGAATTATCACTTAAATTAAAACAACACATTCCTTTAAATTCTTCACAGCCATGATTGTGTCTTAAAAGTAAATAGTCAATTGCAGCCCTGTTTTCAAGTGTGGCTTCTCTTACTTGTGTCATTTCCATACCAATAGTCGAAAGTGCTTGGGAGGTATAATTTATATCTTTTCTTACCAAACAAGAACTATACATCTCTCCCACAGAATTTTCGGCTGCAATACAAAAGGAAGACATGTCGGTTACTTCTCGGGCTAAAAGTTCCCAGATATTTCGATTTCTATAACAAAAATTGAGAATCAATCTGACTGATCGTTATTATTAACAACAACACATTTTACATCTTCCTTCTCTCTCTAATTTAATTCTGTTCAAAATCAAATTGTTACACTAATTTAGCAGCATCTCCAGTATCTCATTGAACACGCCGCAAAGTTAACTTCAATGGTTCCTTACATACAGATGTCCACAGTCCAGGTGGAATTTTTTTAATCCTCGTATAATGAATCCAAGAATCTATTCCTTCTAGTTTCACAGCAGTGTTTGTTATTAACAGCACCTGGAAAGGTCCTTTCTACTTTTCTCCAAGAGGGTCGTCCTTCCACGTTTGCAAATAAACTTGATCCCCTGGATTAAATGAGTGTACTGGAAATTCAAGAGGTAAAGGTGTCTTCAAAAGGACATACTTATGGAAAGAATTCAACACCTTACTCAAAGATAAAAGATATTCAGTTAATACTTTTTCTCCTATTACATGCATTTGTTCTGATCCTCCTGTCAAATTAACACTATCAGGTTTTCCATATAAAATTTCAAATGGACTCACTTTTTCTTTAGCTCTAGGGGTCACCCTAATTCTCAACAAGGCAAGTGGTAAGGCTTCGATCCACTTCAATTGAGCTTCCTGACATATTTTAGAAATTTGTCTTTTCAATGTTTGATTCATCTTTTCCACCTGCCCACTAGATTGAGGTCTCCAAGGGGTATGGAGATCCCACTTAATCCCTAATGTTTCACTCATGTTTTTAACAACCTCTGCTACAAAATGTGGACCTCTGTCTGAGGATATTCCTAAAGGGACTCCAAACCTTGGAATTATTTCTTTCAACAAATGTTTTACAACCTCTTTTGCCTTGTTGGTTCGACACGGGAAAGCTTCCGGCCATCCAGAGAAGATATCTACCAATATCAATAGATATCGGTATTGGTTACATCGCGGTAACTCTGAAAAATCTATTTGCCAATACTCACCGGAAGTTATGCCTCTTTTTACCTCTCCAGGAGGCGGTCGGATTTGTATTTTCGGACAAATCTCACATTTATTACTCACACTTTTAGCAATCAATAACATTTTGGTTCCTATCGCATATCGTCTTACTGATTCCACCATTGCCTCTGTTCCCAATATGTGTTTCAGCATGGGTTTTGACCATTAATTTCTTCATAATTTCAGGGGTCACTATACATTGTCCATGTGAAGTTATCCACCATCCTTGATCATTCTTCTTACAATGTAATAACATAGCTAATTTATTTTCTTTCTCATTATAATTTGGGGATTCCACCTGAATTTCTTTTGATGGAATTAAAACATAAATCATAGTATTTAATGCTACACGTTTAGCAGCCTTATCTGCTTTTCGATTTCCTTGTATTACTTTTGAGTCCCCTTTTTGATGAGCTTTACAATGAATCACCGCAACTTCTTTAGGTTTCTGTACTGCTTCCAACAAATTCAAAATCTCTGTTCCATATTTTATAGGGGTACCGCTAGCAGATAAAAGTCCTCGCTCCTTCCATATTGCTCCATGAGCATGCACAACTCCAAAAGCATATTTAGAATCTGTATAGATGTTAACTCTTTTACCTTTAGCCAAATTTAAGGCTTTTGTGAGGGCTATAATTTCTGCTTTCTGGGCGGATGTATTTGGAGGTAATGCTTTTACTTCTCCATCTTCAGTTAAAGTTACCACGGCATAACCAGCCCTCCTTTCTCCTTTTACAACAAAGCTGCTTCCATCAGTAAATAATTCTTCATCCGGAGTTTGGAGAGGGACATCTTTCAGATCTGGCCTGCTGGCATACACCTGTTCGATAACTTGTAAACAATCATGGTTAAGATCACGCTCTTTTTCACTTGGCATTAAAGAGGCAGGATTTTCTTCAGGGCCTTTGGTTGCCTCATACAATGGTTCTGCCATCAAACCATAATTTGGAATCCAAAGGCGACACCATCCAGCCATTCCTAGAAATCCTCTCAACTCTCTTTTGGATTGAGGGGGTGCCATCCTGCAAATGGCTTCTTTTCTACCATTTCCCAATCTTCGCTGTCCTTGGGAAATCTCAAACCCCAAATAAATTACAGTTTGTTTTGCAATTTGTGCTTTCTTCTCTGACCCCCTGTAGCCAGCCATTCCCAAAAAATTTAGGAGGCTAACAGTCTTTTCTTTGCAGATCTCAGTAGTATCTGCTCCCAATAGGATGTCATCAACACACTGAAGGAGGGTGATTTGATCTTCCTTACCGGACCACTGTTCCAGTTCCTTATTCAGAGCTGCTCCAAAGATGGTTGGGCTATTTTTAAACCCTTGTGGCAGCACGGTCCAGCAGAGCTGAGTCCTCCTCCCAGTCGAAGGATCTTTCCATTCAAAAGCAAAAATCTTTTGGCTGTTTTCTTCCAGAGGTATACAAAAGAAAGCATCTTTCAAATCTATAACAGAGAAATATGCATTTGATTCATTGATAGTTGTTAACAGCGTATATGGATTAGGGACTATTGGGTGAATGTCCACCACTAACTGGTTTATCGCTCTTAAATCTTGAACCAGCCTCTATCCTTGGTTATGTGGCTTTTCCACTGGAAGGACAGGAGTATTATAATCAGATTGACATTCTCTTAAAAGTCCGTATTTAAGAAAATTATTTATTATTGGTTCCAAACCTTTTCTGGCTTCTATACTAATAGGATATTGTTTCTTTCTTACCGGTCGAGCTCCTGTTTTCAATTCAACTTTTACCGGTTCCACATTTTTCGCTCTTCCTGGTTTCTCTGTTGCCCAAACAAAAGGGTAAACTGCATCTTTAATCTCTTCTGGAATTTCTTCAGATTCATCTGTGTTTGTCTGTAATAAATAAACTTGGGCTTGCCAGGCATTAGCTTCAGGAAAATGAACTTGGATCTTTCCTTTTTTAAAGTTAATTTGTGCTCCCAATTTATTCAATAAATCCCGTCCTAAGAGAGGCATGGTGCATTCCGGTATATATAAAAATTCATGCATCAGTGTTTTTCCTCCAATTTTACATTTTAAAGGTTTCAAAAAAGGCCTTATCTCCTTCTTTCCCGTGACCCCAACAATAGATACATTAAATTTATTCATTGGTCCTTTACATGTATTTATAACAGAATATTTTGCTCCAGTATCTACTAAAAAATCGACTACTTCATCTCCCAGCTTTACTGGAACCAGGGGCTCAGCTGGGAAAATATCATTTTCTACCCCCGGTCCCCATCATTCAGAGTCTCCTCCCATCATAAGTAAATCAGCTTCAGGTGGTATCTGCTGTGACTGAGTCATGACTGCTCCTTTGTTCTCTGGACACTCACTCTTCCAGTGTCCCTGTTTCTTGCATACAGCACATTGATTAAATCCTAATGGGGTATATTGTTTAAACATATCTCTACCTCCTCCGCCTTTTCCTCTCAAATACCCTCTACCTCTACCTCTCAAATATCTTCTACCTCTTCCTCCAGCTGATCCTTGGGCATTTACAAAAGCAGCTGCTAAAATAGCAGCTTTTTGTTTCCTGTCTTTTATTTTTTCTTTTTCCTGATTTTTCTCTTCCTCCTCTTCCCTATTGTTATACACCTTATAAGCAATTTCAATTAACTGTGATATAGTAATTCCTGTAATCCCATCCACTTTTTGCAATTTCTTTCGAATATCTGGAGCAGCTTGCCCTACAAACAAAGTAGTAAATATTGCTCTATTCTCATCAGTCTCAGGATCTAAGTCTGTCCATTTCCTAGCTGCCTCACATAATCGTTCATAAAAGGTGGATGGGTCCTCTGTTTTTCCCTGAATTATTTGAGTCAATTTCGCCAAATTCTTTGGGCGGGATATTCCATTCTTTCCTCCATACAAAATTAATTGTTGATACTGTTTAATCATCAATTTCCCATCATTACTATTAGGATTACAATTTGGGTCTTGAGTTAGCATAAAATGAGCAGGATCTTCTTTTGCATTTATTCTCTCATTTTCTATATTTGCTTTTTCTAATATTACCCTCTTTTCTTCAGGAGTAAACAAATTATTCAAAAGAATTTTAATACCTTGCCAATTTGGATTATGATTTTCAATAATTGTTTGAAAAGGTCTATACTCCTTTTCAGAATTCTTTCGACATGATCCTGCTAATTCTTTCCAATTCATTAAATCAGAAGTTGTAAATGGTACTTTCACAAATACTGGCTCCCCCCTTGGGCCCACTGCCTGGCGAAGGGGTGCTAACCCTTGCTGGGTTCTAGTCCTGCCAGCTATCGGACTAAAAGTATTGCTTCCTCTTGCTTCGGTTTCAGAAGTTTCATTTTTACTTGGTGGTACTAACATTTGTGTATCTTCCTCTTCTTCTCCTAGTTTTAAACATCATTTTCCTATGCTACAAGCAGAACAACAATGCACTTTTGGTTCCTTATTTTCCATCATCATCATCATCACATTAAAATCTAAATCTAAAAGTTTATATTTTTTCCAAATTTCATGATCATTTCTCAAAGAAAAAAAAAACAAATTACATAAGGTACCTCATAACATTAATTGTAAAATAGTATTATATTGCAAGGTTCCCAATTCTGGCCATTTTTCCTCATCTTCTAATTTATACATTGGCCACCATTTAGTACAATATTCAATTAATTTATCCTTTCTCAAAGGATTACCCCCAAATTTTCCCCAATGTTTAATGATGCATCCTAAGGGGGAACAAGGTGTTACTTTTGATGGTTGAGCTCCCATATCTTTACCAAAAAAAGAACGTTCTTTACCACAACTTCATATACTCCAGTCGTCACTGTCAAACGCATATGAATATACCGGTTTACCCCTGGCGCCTACAACTTCATATACTCCAGTCGTCACTGTCAAACGCATATGAATATACCTCTTTACCTGTGGCCACAATTCCTTACCAAATGCATGCACAGTTTTATACTCCAGAACAATATCTCATTTACCTTAGCGTTGCACCGTTGAGTCACTCACCTGCTCTGGTCGGGGAGAATACTCACGGAGTCCCCGATCAAAAGGTCGGTGCGCGCTGGAGTCCGGAGAGCAGGGTCTCCCCACCGAGAGCCGGCGAGTCGATCCGGGCAAGGCTTCACAGCAGTCCCATCTGGGTCGCCAAAAACTGTTGTCCAAAAAGCGGATTCGTGCCCGGCGTGCAAGTAACCAATTCCACACGCTCAGGAGAGATATTGTTTTATTCAGGCCTGGGTGCTCGGTGGACTTGCCACAAATCAAGCACACACGGTCTAATCACCTTTCTGTTTATATCCATGCTTCTCATACATATTTTAAGTTTCCTTGTTACATATGCGTTACATTTCCGAGAACTAATTATAATATTGCATCATCTTAAACACATGCGCACTAAAGCCTTTAGGGTCTTCTTGGGGGTCTTGGGTGGTCTCTGGTGGTCGGCAGGGCAGTGAACTCTTCATGAACTTATTTCCTCTTTACCTTATAGGGTCGCAATTTGTCCCTGAGCCATGCTTGGACCACGTCTGTTTATAGTTTCCATAGCTAAAATTAATTATCACTACTTCTAAAACACACACCTGTTAGTTACCTAACTTCTAAGCAACAAGTCTTCATTGTTTAAAATTACAGAAGTGAGCAATATAGAATCCACAACAAACTAAACTATCTATCACCATAGTGTTCTTAAATTAAAACATATACATCTTGATCTCCTCCAATCAAACACCCACTCACTAGCTTCATCATTCTGGTTTCTTATTAACTGGTCTTTTAACCCAGTTCTGGGTGAGGGCTATACACAGGATGATAACACTTTGAAGATTAATATTGATTAAGATTAACATTAACAATTGTGCAGGGACCTTTGCGCAGCGGGGGGTCGGTGTGTGGAGACCCCCATGCAATGGGGGGGGGGCAGTGCAGGAAGACCCTTATGCAATTGGTTGGTGTGCAGGGGACCCTCGTGCAATGGCGGGCAGGTGCACGGGGACCCTTGTGCGATGGTGGGGATCGTGCAGGACCCTCGTGTGACAGTGGTGGTTATTTTTCTCGGCAGTACCCTTGGGTTCGGGAGCAAAACAGCCGGTGTCTGAAACCACTGGGGTGTTTTGACTGCTGCTGAGCAGCCTCGAGGCCGCCTCCGGTTCCCACATGGCTCCCATGGTGTGCGCGGACCCTCCTGCAACGGGTGCAGGTGTGCAAGGAGGGTGATCCGGGGTAGGGGTCCCTCTCTGGAGGCACCCAGCTCGAGCTGGCACCTAAGAACTAATCAAGGAGTAATGAGGAACCTTCTCTTGCACCTGACGTTAACCAGCGGGATCCCAGGGTCAGACCCTGTTACGGTGATTGGACCCTGGGGAGGTGGCAGAGGGTGCCCTGGACAGGTTGGGGGGGTTCCCTGGGGAGGAGGGGAGCCCCCACCCCCCTGACTGTGGGCACTCCCCCCAAGGAGCAGAGCATGGTGCAAGACTTTAGGGAGGATGAGGGCTAGCAGGTCCCCGACATGGCAGTGCCGGCTCTTCCCAGTGTCTCCCCAGTGCTGGAGGGGGGGTGTGTGTGTGTGTCTCATGACCATGGGGGTGGGGGTGGGGGGGCGGCCTCAGGATGGGGGGGGGGGGCATCCTGGGGTCCGGGAGGGACCCTGGGAGTGGGGTAGGTAGGGGGACATTGGGGGACAGAGGTGTTTCTCGGGAGATTGAGGACACCATGTGGGGAGTTGAGACTGGGAGGGATGACCCTGGGGAGGTGGGGGGCACCGCGGGGAGAAGGGATCCCACCCCCGACACCTGCAGCCACCCCCAGGGGCAGCTGGGACCCCGACCCACTGGGGGACCAGGATGGGAACGATGGGGACTCACTCATGGATACTGCACAGGTAATAAAATAGTTCATGCTGCACCCTGTTGTAGGGTCTCTGGGGTGCCCTGGGCCCTGGGCGCCGAGTCCCCATGACAGCCAGCCCTTCCCGGGGGTCCCCAGGCTGCCGGGCTCCTCTGGCCCCAGCCGGCGGGAGCTGTGTCCTCCCAGCCGCTGGCCACGCAATGGCAGCACCGACCCACGGCCACGCGGAGACAGGGCTGGGGACAGGGCCGGGGTTGCCTGCGCTCCACCTGGGTGGGTCTGCAGGGCTCGGGCAGGGGGGACCCGGCATCCTGCAGCTCCGCTCCTACCCTGGGGACCCCAAACACCCCCGGGGGTGCGTCGCTGTCCCTGTCGCTGGTGGCAACCGGCATGGGGGGAAGGTGACAGTGAGGGTCCCCGCCAGTGGCCCGGAGTTCGTCACCACTGGCGGGACAGGGGACAAGCAGGGCCAGCACCAAGGAGCGACGGCAGCACAGCCTACTCTCTGGGGGTCCCCACCCCCTGTCCCCAGGGGTCCCCTCTGTCCCCGTGTTTTATTGGGGGAACACAGAGCCCAACGACCAGCCGCAGGGACAGGGGACGGGGAGCTGCCCCAGGGATGGGGACAGCACCGGGACACGCCGATACTCTTGGGGGTGCTGGCATGCGGGGGGGGGGGGCACCCTAACCATTGCCGCCCGGGATGACGAATGCACCGGGATGAGGGAGGCACCGGGATGGGGACGGCGCATGGAGGGGCCAGAGCCGGCGCGCGAACGCCGGGCTGCAGGACCACGCTTCGGCTTCGGGGCGGCAGCAGCGAAGGCGGCGGCGGCGGCGGCGGCGCTGCTGCGCACCTGAGCGGTGCCGGCGCTGCAGTACCGCGATTCGGCCACGGGGCGGCAGCAGCGAGCAGCGGCCGGGCGGCGCGTGCACGGGGGCGGCACCGGCGCTGCAGGTCCGCGCTTTGCAGGCCCAGCGCCCGCCGGCACCGCGCACGTGGGGCGGCAGCGGCGTTTCCTTACCGGAACGAACCAACGAACGCGGCGGCATCACCCCGCAGGCAGCACAGTACGGCATTGCCGTTACCGGCGGACGGCAGCGCGGAGAAAGGGGGCGCCACCGCGCATGCGCGGCTCAAGAGCTGCAGTACCGAATTCTGGTCGCTCGGTGGCAGCAGCGAGCAAAGGAGAGCGCGCCAATGCGCATGCGCGGCTGAAGAGCTGCAGTACCGAATTCTGCTCGCTCGGTGGCAGCAGCGAGCAAAGAAAGGCGCGCCACTGCGCATGCGCGGCTCAAGAGCTGCAGTACCCAGTTTTGGTCGCTCGGTGGCAGCAGCGAGCAAAGAAAAGCGCGCCACCGCGCATGCGCGGCTCAAGAGCTGCAGTACCCGATTTTGGTCGCTCAGTGGCAGCAGCGAGCAAAGGAGAGCGCGCCAATGCGCATGCGCGGCTGAAGAGCTGCAGTACCGAATTCTGGACGCTCGGTGTCAGCAGCGAGCAAAGAAAGGCGCGCCACTGCGCATGCGCGGCTCAAGACCTGCAGTACCCGATTTTGGTCGCTCGGTGGCAGCAGCGAGCAAAGAAAAGCGCGCCACCGCGCATGCGCGGCTCAAGACCTGCAGTACCCGATTTTGGTCGCTCGGTGGCAGCAGCGAGCAAAGGAGAGCGCGCCAATGCGCATGCGCGGCTCAAGAGCTGCAGTACCGAATTCTGGTCGCTCGGTGGCAGCAGCGAGCAAAGAAAGGCGCGCCACTGCGCATGCGCGGCTGAAGAGCTGCAGTACCCAGTTTTGGTCGCTCGGTGGCAGCAGCGAGCAAAGAAAGGCGCGCCACTGCGCATGCGCGGCTCAAGAGCTGCAGTACCGAATTCTGGTCGCTCGGTGGCAGCAGCGAGCAAAGAAAAGCGCGCCACCGCGCATGCGCGGCTCAAGACCTGCAGTACCCGATTTTGGTCGCTCGGTGGCAGCAGCGAGCAAAGAAAGGCGCGCTACTGCTCATGCGCAGCTGAAGAGCTGCAGTACCGAATTCTGGTCGCTCGGTGGCAGCAGTGACCAAAGAAAAGCGCGCCACCGCGCATGCGCGGCTCAAGAGCTGCAGTACCCAATTCCGCTCGCCGGGTGCCACCGTCGCCTCACCGGCCCTTTCCCCTTCTCTCCGCCCAGTTCGTACCATCGACAGACGGTAACTGCTTACTGGCGGTACTGGGCTTAGATTTCCCTGCCCTTTTCCCACTCGCGGCCCGGGCACTAATCTTCATCGCCTCTGTACCAAAAAGCACCCGGTGGCTCCAGCATTTCAGTCCTTTCCCTTTGGCCGCTTTACAAGTCCCGTGGTGGTTTCTGCCCGTGCCCCCCAGCCCATTACCCGGGGAGGAGAAGCAGCACGGGGAACCTGTGGAACAGGTTTCTTTCTAACCCGGGGGAAGCCCCAGGGATCGCTGTCTCGGTCTGCAGGTGGCATCGGGGTTGTGGGAGTGACAGCGGCGACTCAACAGATGCTGGAGAGAGATTTAAAAAAAATAAGGCCACACGGGTGACACCCTGAGAGCAGGGGAGGGGCAGCTATGTCCATCAGGAAACCGCGCTTCTGAGCAGACCCGGTGCCAGTGGCTGACCTGCAAACGAGCGATACGCTGGTGGTCCTGGGCCTTTGTTGCGGTGTTTGCACCTTTCCTCGCCTCTGTGCTATCAGCACTCTGCTCTCCTCATCCTGCACACACGCAGGGCTTGCCACTTGGAGGAGAGACGCTGCACGACATCACTTACCACCCTGCCCTCCAGCGTGCAAAGGAATTAGAAATGAAGCAGGGAAAGCCAAGAGGCCTGCTGGTGTATTAGGCGTCCTCAGCAGTTGACCGTAGAGCCCGGCAGGTTCCATCCTTGCTCTGTGCTTTTGTAGCTTGAACCCCCGATTGTTTTGCCATCGAGACTGCAAGGCGAGGAATACGCCTCTACTTGAACAAGCAAGACCCCTGCCAAATAGCTGAGCTGTGCGCAGTGATAGGTGGCTGCCTGTGACCGACACCTTTTTCTGCTAAAACCAGAGCACGCTTCCCTTGTGAAGAGCCATCGGCAGTACAGAACGTACCTGAGCTCTCCTTGCACCGGCTGCCCAGAGAACGGCGTCTTAGTTCGACTGAAGCGTGCAGCAGCCTGTCGTCATCCCAGCCCCTCGCCCTCGAGCAAGCGGCTGCCTGTAGCAGCGGCAGAACCACTGCTGCGCAGAGGGGAAAGGAATGGCTTGGCGTCAAGCTCTGCGGGCTGCCTGTGGCCCCTGCGGAGCCGACGACCTCGGCAGCCCATACAAAGGGCGAAGCTAGCAGCCTGAGAAGGAGTCACAGGGTGCTGCAGCTCCTGCCACAACCATCCTTCCCAGCCTGCTCATGGAGCACAAGGCACTTGAAAGCAGCAGGAAAGAACAAGGATGGCAAGATGGCAGGAATAACACGGAGAGCCTAAAGCGTTTAGCCAGCAGGGCTTGCAACTCACCTTGTGCCGTGGTTTAATCCCAGCTGGCAACTCAGCACCACACAACCGCTCACTCGCTCCCCCCTCAGTGGGAGGTGGGAGAGAATTGGAAGGGCAAAAGTGAAAAAACTCCACTTGTAAGGAAAAGGGGGGGAAAAAAACCCCAAACAACAGAGAGAAAAACCCCAGACAGACAAGCGGTACAAATGAAAACAATGGCTCACCGCCAACCGCCCGATGCCCAGCCAGCCGCAGCCCAGCAGCGCCCCCCCCACCAACCGCCCCCTGAGTTTTATTTCCTGACGTCACAGGGTCTGGAACATCCCCTGGGTCCGCCGGGGTCAGCTCTCCCAGCGGTGCCCCCTCCCAGGCCCTCGCGCACCCCGAGCCCGCTCGCCGGCAGGGCGGGGCGAGGAGCAGAACAGCCCCCGGCGCCGTGCAAGCGCTGCTCAGCAGGAACCCACGCAGCCCCGTGTCACCGACGCTGTTTGCAGCACAAACCCAAAACGCAGGAGGAGGGAGAGTGGGGTGGGAGTGGGGTGCGGGGGAGCGGGAGGGGGGTGCCAGAGTTTGGGCGGGGGGCAACGGGCAGGTTGGCGGGGCAGGCAGCACCCCAGGGGTCCGGGGCAGAGGGGTTACGGCAAGGCAGTGCGGAACACGGGGGGTGGGAGGAGGGAGAGGAGAGAGGAGGGCAGTGCGGGCACGAGGTAGGAGGGCAGGGGATACGGGGGACGCGTCACGGGGAAAACCTCGCACGGTGGGAAAAACCTCGCACGGGAAAGGCGGGGCGGACACCGGGAGGGGCGGGGGGGGACATGCGTGGGGGTGACCTACGCCAGGGGGTCCACCCGGGACCACCCACAGCAGAAAACTCGCCTGGGATAACCCGCAACAGATAATCCGTTCCCGATGACTGACCCTTGCTGGATAACCACGAGCGATGCCCCTCAAGTGGCTGGTGTTTCACCCCAAATCTTCCCCAAATCGGGGGGTTTTTTGCTTTTCCATAATATCAAAATTGGGGTTTTTTCCTTTTCCAAAACATTCCACCATTTGGAGGTTTTTCAACGCTTTTTCACACAAAAATTGGTGGTTTTTGCTTTTTCGTTTTGTGTGTGAAAATGGGGGTTTTTTTGCTTTCCGGCTGCCCAAATCCAGGCGGATTTGGCTTTCCCGGGAGCTCCAAGTTGGGTATTTTTCCCCCAAAATTGCGGGCTTTTTTTTCCCCCACCCCTTGCAGGCCCCGAATTAGGGGTTTTGTGGTATTTTTAGGCCATGGCGGCAGGTCCCGCTCTGCGTGCGCAGCCCTGCAGGGGAAAGTCCCTGTTGGGGGAACTGGCCCCCAATCAGGATGGGAACAGGCGGAAAAGGAGAACAGGGAAGAGGCAGCTTTTGAAAGCGCTTTTATATCTTCAATAGAGAGGTGTTTCGGGGCGGGGGGGTGGGGGGGGTGGGGGGCGTCGAGTTTTAAAATCCTTTCTATAAACAGGGTTTCTTTGCATTTTAAAAACCTTATTATCATAGACATTTACACTTAATGTATTTACACATATCTCTATATATATATTTAGTGAATATATTTATCTTTCACTTATATCCCCGTTTCCCACTTATTATATATACTACCTGCTCAGACTATGGATCTGTTGACTTCCATATTTTGAACACTTAAATGTCTTTATAGACTTCTCTATTTACACTTACATATATTTACACCTATATCTTTATAGACTTAGATTTTAGACTTAGATGTCTATTTACACTTGTACATAATCTCTTAGATTACATATAATATCTATGTAGACTCTCTATGTAACACGTAGTAAGTGTAGATAGCGGTATCTATTCAGACCTTTTTCTATTTTAAATTCCTTCATGTATAAAATGTATCATCCTTTTTGCATTTGGAAGTTCTTTATTTTTTAATTTATAGAGACAAAATTTTAAAATTTTGTATTTTAAAACCCTATATACATCTTTCGAATTTTTTTATACTCTAAAATCCTTTATATAATAGGGCAGATATAGGTTCTTATTTTGAAATCCTTTTGTACGTATAAATTAATATTATTTTTCAATATATGTAACAAGGAGAGATTTTTTTTCTCTTTCGAGGCCTCACAGATATATTTACAGTTTTTAAAAATTTTTGAACGCCCCCCCATGAATTTTCAGGCAATTTGGGCTGTGACCCCCTTTGGGGGGGGGGGGGGGGGAGGGGGGGACACGGACCCCCATGACCCCCCATTCCCCACTCACCTGCTCCTCCACGGCATCATCACCCCCGTGGTGATGCTGGGGTGCCCCAAATGACATCATCACCCCTCCAGGCCCCCCAACCCCCCCTTTTTATTCACCCCCCCAAAAAGACACAAAACGAGGGAAACGGCCCCAACCGGCAGCTCGTTACTTTAATAATGCCGTTTACGTATGTACGCACGCACCCCCGCCAAAAAGGGGGGCTCTGCTAGAAAGATAAAGGAGGGGCGGCCCCCCCAAACGCTTGCAGCCCCCCCCAGCCCCCGTCCCGCAGGCTGCCAGCCGGCCCCTTACCCTCAGCACGCCTAACGACCGGCAGGCAAACCTGGGCCAGGGGTCTCTCCTGAGCACCACGGGACGCTCACAGCGAGGCATCTGAAAAACAAAAATCCCAACGGATATTTCAGCACGTTAAAAAAACAGCACCGAAGGCAGCAGAGGAATTCGGTCAGGATAAGGGAGAGGGTAGCAGTCGAGCTAAAGGAGGGTGCCAGGCAAACGGGTCAGCTCGAAACACAACGCCGCCTTTAAAAGCTCGAGCGATTCGAACGCTTAAAATCAGCGTGAAGACTAATTGACACGATTCTGAACACGTTCTTCGCAGAGAAGTAAACGCTCTCGCTGGTGTCGGAAAACGCCTCGTCCCTTCCTTACAGCACCGCTGCCGGGAGATAACCCCGTGAGGCTGCAGGACAAGGGCGCGCCGTAATCAGCATCTACGCGCACGGATCCACCTCCGCAGCTCCAGCCCTTGCGCTGCTGCTGCTGCTGCGCATCTCGCTCGCTTGGCCGATAAAGCTGAAAGTGAAGCGTAAAACTTTGAAGAGTAAAATGAAAAAGAAAGAACAAATCTCAGCAATTCATTTTATGCTAAAAAGGCGTGCGCACGCTTACATACGTACAATGAGAAGACTCATACTATAAAAATATTTGATTTTCCTTTTGCGTTAATTGAAATTGCGTAGCTGTGAATTCATACCGTTAAATTATCTACCTCCAAGCTACACAGCTATCGTTTGACCAGGGGTTTTGCGTGTGTGACATGACTAGGAGGGACGCCTGGCCAGCTGCGCCGAGACCGATGCTACCGAACTGCCGGGGAAACGCGCCGTCGAAAGCGAGACAGAAATAAAGTGCTTCAGAGCACTCTGCCAAAAGATCAGGAAAAAAGCCCCTAACGTTCAGTTGCCTCTCTTTTTAAACGTTTAGAGCAACTACCCAACTGCTTAAGCACACCTAATAAATTATACACTACAGCTATTTGGCAGTTGCAGTTTAAACAATGCAAGTCAGTTTGGAAATTAGACAATTTTAACTTTCTTTTTTTGGGGGGGGGGAGGGGGAGGGCAGGCGGTGGGGAATATCAAATCCCCGGTGCTGCAATACGTAAGGCTACCAAAAAGGACTGGCAGGTTTGCTAACGCTGTTGGCTGTACCCAAGCGTGCGGAGGAACGCGTCTTTACGATCTCTCGACCGTTACACCCGAGAACCAAAGATCAGCCATACGTCGACTATTGGAAGATGTGCTGCGCTTGGGTCCTTGCAAGGAAATCGACTTAACTCCTTTTTTTTTTCCAGAGAGAGTGAAAAGTCTCCTTGCGGATGACTTCTGCTGCCAAGCACGTCATCTCTGAAGATCCATTCTGATGGGAAGTTCGTAAAAGGCAACTCCTTTGAATGAAAAAGATTTCCATTCTGGAAAATCTCTTTCCAACCGAAGTCAAAATTACGCGCTGCAGGTTAGGAAAAAGGACATTAGAGAATCAGTAACTCACCGAAAACACATCAGGACTCTCTGTCGCTAGTTACGAGGCTGCTACCGCTTCTCGGGAAAGCCTGGAAAACACACCGAAGCGACGCCGATTTGTCCCGTGTTGTCCACGCCTCTTCTTTGACCTTGATTGCTTTTAGCACAGATGCTAGTATCTCAGTAAGGTTTTCGAGTGCTCCTGTAAGGTATTTTAAACACTGACTGACTGAAAAAGCATAAAGCTTTTATCGTGAAAACAAAGCCTGTTTCTCCCGAACATCCGAACTCTTACAAACGGTTCCTTTCCTCTTCTAGTCCAACATTATTTTCACAGCACCCTTTAATAGCAAGCACACAGAAACAGAAGACTCTGCTTTCAGGAAGAGAAAATAGACGAAGGAAAGCAAGCCTTGAATAGGCGTACCACGCTCCAGAACAGACCTTTATTTTTAGTATTTGTGTTAAAATATTTCATGTTAAAAAATCAGATAGAAGGAGAGCTGCCACATTCTTCGTGTTAACTGTAAAGTCCACACTACAAGCACCTTAGGAAAAATGCAGACACATATCACAGGCATACCTTGTTCTTGCAGACCACTATGGATCCTTTCCATCTGTCTCGTACTTTCACGGCAGTTGACATTCTGCTGAGAGGAAAGGCAAAAAAAAAAAAAAAAAAACAAACCACGTTTAGCACAAAGCTTCCTTTTCTGTGAAGACTACAACTGAATGGAGGAGAAAGTATTTTGCATCATCTTTGGTGCAGTTGTTGAGACAGGCCACTAGAGCTTATGCATGTTTTAGACCACCGTGCCTTTTTTTTTGGCTCATCGGCAGCTTTAGTTTCGCTAGAACTCACTTGCCTAGAGACGCGCAGGTGACAGGCACAGACACCTACGTACGTTTTCTCAAGCCTAAGTAGAGCCGCGATTTCCTCACCCTATACGTCCCAAGTTGAGTATTTTTGTTAAAGAGTACGGCAACCCGTCTGTCCTCGCGAACTCGCTGCAAAAGAGGAATCCTTTTTTCCAGGCCGTTTCTCCAGACGGTCAAGATCTTTGAAAACTGCAGTTGTGCCACCAAACCTGCTCAGGGTCCCTCCCAACCTTCGACCATCGTTAGATTTAACAGGCACACGCTCTATTCCGTCTTCCAACAGCAAAAATACATAACGCCCCCAGACCCCTAGCGCAACCCTACGGACGTCCACACGCACCTCGCTGTTTTGATGAGGAGCCACTGAGCACCCCTGCGAGCACAGCGGGATCATGCGCAAGACCAGTGTCCTGGTTTCGGCTGGGATAGAGTTAATTCTCTTCCTGGTAACTGGTATAGCGCTGTGTTTTAGATTTAGGACGAGAAAAACGTGGATAACACGCTGATGTTTTAGTTGTGGCTAAGTAGCGCTTACGCTAGTCGGGGACTTTTCAGCTTCTCATGCCCTGCCAGCGAGAAGCTGGGAGGGACCTTAGCCAGGACAGATGACCCAAACCGGCCAAAGGGACAGTCCATACCATATGACGTCACGCTCAGTACATAAGCTGGGGGAGTTGGCCGGGCGGCGGCGACTGCCGCTCGGGGACCGGCTGGGCATCAGTCGGCGGGCGGTGAGCAATCGCATTGTGCGTCGCTTATTTTGTGTATTCTTTTATCGTTACGATTGTTTCCCCTTCCTGTTCTGTCCCATTAAACTGTCTTTACCTCATCCCACGAACTTCACTTTTTTTTCCCGATTCTCTCCCCCACCCCACTTTGGGGGCAGGGGGAGCGAGCGAGCGAGCAGCTGCGTGGTGTTTAGCTGCCTGCCGGGTTAAACCACAACAACCAGCTTCACCTACGCCGATTTCCGCGAATGCAGCTTCTGAAGCTTTAAACTGAAAACCGTATCTTGACACTTTGCCGCGGCAGAAACGATCCGTAACTAGAACTCTACAAAAACGCAGTAACGCAAATTGCAAACCCACAGCAGCGACAGCTTCAGAAATATTTCTACCGGGAACAAGGGAGAAAAACAATACAGTTTCATCTCACGCACAGGAAAGCAGCAGGCAGAGAAAAGGGTCGGCATTCGTAGCCCTTGCAGAACGCAGGCATTCTCCTTCCATTCCTAAACCCGCCTCTTAGGTCGAAACATCACAACACTACTACGGCAATATCGAGAGCAGGGAACAGCAGCCCTGCCGCTGGATGTGCTACTGACTCATGCTATTTACGTAGCAGGACACCTAGACAGAGGGGCACGTTTTTCCACACACAACCCTGAACTTCCTGAAAATTTATGTTTACCAAAACGAGCCATTTGGAACACATTGCCAAACAATGTTTGGCAATAAAACTTTGATGTGTTTGACACACACAAATTTGGGGTAACTCGCTACTTGCTTCCTGCTGTTGTTGTTCTTCCTTCAGAAATTCTACTTGTAGCCAAGTTATTCGCTACCGGTTCAAGCATTTACCTTCCAGGTATTACCAGCACATTTACACAGGCGAGGAACTAAATCGCTCTTCTAAAACTACCCGAGTGAAAATTACAGCCACGAAAGAGGAGTGACAGAGAAGAAAAGGAGAGGTCAGGCAGCAAGAGAGCTCTGCAGGCTGCCACCAGTCAACATCGCACTCTTTTAAAAAAAAAAAAAAAAAAACAAAAAAAACCCAACAAACCAAAAAATAACACAAACACAAAAAGCCCACAAAAACCAACAACAAAACAAAACCTTGACGTTGTACCTTTTTTTTCTTTTGGAGCTCGTCCCTGTCTCAGCAGATTGTCTCGTCAGAGCATGAAATGCAGATGATCCGTATCCCGATGACATCTGCACGCGATGAACACGTGTTCAGAAATAGTCCAGATCTGTAAGACCGGTGTCATTTGTGTGGTTTTAATAATCATAACTCCGTTTTATTGACCGATGCATTTGCGAGGAAACTAAGTAACTTTTAAACGTAGCCTCTCCTTGGGGAGAAAAATGCGTTAGGGAGTGAAAAAAATGATGATTCAGAGCTCCCAACCACGACGGAGCAGCGGGGAAATTAACAAAAGTGAAGGCCAACAGCAGCAACACGAAGCGACATTTGGCTTTAATTCTGATCACGTACTTAAGCGGCTCTCCAAGTCTATACCTCGATCCTATGAATGACTAGCCCTTTTTTGGAAGGACCAACTTTTTTCCTTAAAAGTCCTAGACTGAAGACTCCACTGAACAGAACGTGGATTGAGCCACAGGACAACGTGCCATCAACACTCTCAGGAAAAAAAAATCAAGTAAAAATCAAGTTTAAATATCAGTTTCCATCGTGTCTCATTCATTCCGTTTCTAGTGACACCTGGGTGCTCCAAAATTCACTATCCTGACACCACGTAGTACTACAAATTGAGTTATGCCTATAAAAATAAAAGGCTATTTCCAACCTGCCCATAAAATCAGTATGAACAAACAGAAGAGAAACACTTGAACTTAAAGAAGGACACAGGCAGCTCTTAATTTTTCGTAGATGAAAGCTCATTCTTTTCCCTGAAAGGAAAACACTCGTAACTACCCGGGTTAGTTACGCTAACGAGGGTACGTAGGCACGCTCTGTTCACGGCAATTGTTCATCAGCTTTTCTGCACCGGCAGCAAATTTGCCTTTTCCCTGGGTTTGACGTGGAGCACCTGCAGCGTCCTTGAACGCACCAATGTTTCTCCCGGCTCCCCCGGCCCCACACGTGCCATCACCTGAGCAGCAAGCGGCATCAACCACGCAGGATTTTCTTCACGTGACGCAGAAGGTGACGCTGGGAAAAGAGGAGGCACAAAATGAACCTGTTTGTCACACCCAGCCAACGGCGAAAACCCAGGGAAGGATTCTGCCGGGCGGGGCCGGGCTGTGCACCCCGGCAGCTCCAGCCGGCCGGTTTCGCTCCCCTTTGCCGGGTACCGGGGAGACACCGCCGCCTCGTGCTGCCGCCTGCCCCCCGGGGAGAGCCGGGGGACCCCCACCTCACTTCAGCCCTCGGGAACGGGTCCGGGAGAGACCCTCCACGCAAAGAGAGCGGATCCACGCGTGGCGTGGATTTAATCCCCGAGGGAAGAGGCCGGGCTCCCCGCTGGCAGAAGGACAACTCGCCTCCCTGCCGCTCGGAGCGCCTTGCTGGGGACAGCCCTGCCTGCGCCTGGCTGCTCTTCAGCCGTGCTGGGAGTGCAGTCTGGCCGACGGATGCTCCGGCAAACAGACACTGCAGCGAATCGCAGCTCCCGCTCGTTACAGCTGCTGGTAATTTTGCCTCTGGCTAAGGCATGCCCCAGACAGCGGACACCTCGTCTCGTTCCAGCTCCTGCTTGCGACGGTTCTGGCTAATTGAAGCTCCAGCTCTGCAGCGTTGATTTCAGCTCCTTCTCCTTACAAGCTCCAGCTGTTTGCAACAGCCTGGGCTTTTGACAAGGTCGTAAACCAACCGCTGTCAAAACTCGACTATTAGGATAAAATATCATAGTTGGACATTGTATAAACATTAATCAGTTTGTAGGACTAACCAGTTAATAACTATTCGAAGCAGTCGACAAGCAAGAGCTGGACTCGAAGAGGGCGTGCGGGGTCTGAAAAGCAGAGACCACCTCTTCCCCCCAGAGACCACCGCACACGTTGAGTTGGGCCTGGTGCATGCCGGCCTCCCGCACTTCGGGGTCCGGCAGGACCAGAGCCCCTCCCCCCGGGGAGGGTCCACGCACCCTGCCCACCCCCTCCTTTCCCCTGCAGCCCCCAATGCCCTCCCACCCCCCCGCACAAACGGCCAAACCGGCTTCTGCTTTGGGCCCCCAAACCAGCTCACTTGGCACCCATTTCTGAGCCCAAAAACCCAGCTGCTGCGCCTGTTCTCAAGGCCCAAAGATGCCCCCGGGGAGGGCAAGCGCTTGTGTGATGCTTCGGGCAGAAACGGGGCTTTGAAAGGTCTGATCCCGGTGCCGGGGGAGCAGAGGCGAGCTGGCTGGGACCAGCTGTTGCTCCTGGAACAACCCCAAGTCCCTGCTCCGAGGTCTTCCCCTTGGGGCCCTGGGGTGGACCTGTCCCTCCCCTTCAAATGCTCCAGCAGTTTCGGGGGCAGAAGGCCGTTTCTAAGCCCTCTCTCCAGCAGCTCCTCCCTCGACTCGGCCAGTGAAGCCCCCAGACTCGAGCACCTCGCTGAGGCGGGCGGCCTCCATTGCCTACAGGCTGCCCGTCTGCCTGCAGGGAGGGCTGGGGGGTCCCCGGCCCCACGGGGCGACAGTGGGGACTCGCAGGGAGGGTCTGTTTGCACACAGCGCCCCCCCCCGCCCCGGCCCCACTGCGCGGCCCCCCTAGGGCACACAGCGCCCCCCCCGGCCCCACTGCGCGGCCCCCCTAGGGCACACAGCCCCCCCCCCCCCCCCAGCCCCACTCCCCAGATGCTCACAGCCCCTCCTCCGCCTGGAGCCCCCCCAGCCCCCGTCCCCGGAGCCTGCAGGACAGCCCCCCCCCCGCCACAGCCCCACTCCTCGGCTCCCCGGGCCCGCGGCCCCTCACACTCACGCTGCGCCGCCGCCTCGGTGCAGAGCCCGCCGCGCGCCCCGTTGAAATACCCTCCGCAGCCAATCAGCGCGCGGCTCCACCGCACGGCCCGCGCGGGGCACGCCTGGAGTTGTAGTCCCCGCCCCGGGAGTGCGCATGCGCACGGCGCCTCGTGCAGCCCGGCTGCCTCTACATCGACACCCGTACAATGGAGGTGATCGTGCACCGACCCTGGTGCAACCCTTGTGCCCCCCATGCTCGCAGCCCCTCCCCGGTGTTTGCAAGCGCCTCCCAGCCCCAGGACCCCCGGTGCTCACAGCACCCGACCACACCATTTTCCAGCCCCGTGGGAGCCCCAAGCTCCACTCTCAAGCCCCGCCAGGACCCACAGCCCCACTCCCCAGCTCCTTGGGGGACTGCAGCCCCCGCCCCCAGCCCCACTCCCCAGCCCCCCTAGGACACACAGCCCCACTCCTCAGCGCATCTAGGGCGCACAGCCCCGCCCAGCCCCCCTCCCCGGCCCCCTCCGGGACGCACAGCCCCCCCCAGCCCCCCTCCTCGGCCCCCTCCGGGACGCACAGCCCCCCTCAGCCCCCCCCCCCGGTCCCCCCGAGACGCACAGCCCCCCTCCTCAGTCCCCCAGGGGGTCCGCAGCCTCCCGCCAGCCCGCCGTGCCCGCGGCACCTCAGACTACTGCCGCCGCCGCCGCCTGGGTGCAGACCCCGCCGCGCGCCCCGTTGAAATATCCTCCGCAGCCAATCAGCGCGCGGCTCCTCCGGGCCGCCCGCGGGGGGCACGCCGGGAGTTGTAGTCCCCGCCCCGGAAGTGCGCATGCGCACGGCGCCTTGTGCAGTGCGGGTGCCTGCGCAGGGACCCCCGTGCAACGGTGGGGATTGTGTTGTCCGAAAAGCGGATTCGTGCCCGGCGTGCAAGTAACCAATTCCACACGCTCAGGAGAGATATTGTTTTATTCAGGCCTGGGTGCTCGGTGGACTTGCCACAAATCAAGCACACACGGTCTAATCACCTTTCTGTTTATATCCATGCTTCTCATACATATTTTAAGTTTCCTTGTTACATATGCGTTACATTTCCGAGAACTAATTATAATATTGCATCATCTTAAACACATGCGCACTAAAGCCTTTAGGGTCTTCTTGGGGGTCTTGGGTGGTCTCTGGTGGTCGGCAGGGCAGTGAACTCTTCATGAACTTATTTCCTCTTTACCTTATAGGGTCGCAATTTGTCCCTGAGCCATGCTTGGACCACGTCTGTTTATAGTTTCCATAGCTAAAATTAATTATCACTACTTCTAAAACACACACCTGTTAGTTACCTAACTTCTAAGCAACAAGTCTTCATTGTTTAAAATTACAGAAGCGAGCAATACAGTTTAGTTTGTTGTGGATTCTATCTATCACCATAGTGTTCTTAAATTAAAACATATACATCTTGATCTCCTCCAATCAAACACCCACTCACTAGCTTCATCATTCTGGTTTCTTATTAACTGGTCTTTTAACCCAGTTCTGGGTGAGGGCTATACACAGGATGATAACACTTTGAAGATTAATATTGATTAAGATTAACATTAACAATTCCCCCCTTTGAGACTTATGATGTTAAACATCATGAGCCTCATAATACTTATTTTCTACAAAAAGATACAAATTGAATCATACAACATGTAATCATAACTAAAATAACGATCAGTACCACAAACAAAAATAATTGTCTAAGCCAATTTAAATTTGGAAGCCACGAGAACAACCAAGAAAATCTAATCCTTCCAGTTCTTTAAACCCATATGCCAAATCTTTTAATTGTTGGATTTTCTTCTCCACTAACTGTGAATTATCACTTAAATTAAAACAACACATTCCTTTAAATTCTTCACAGCCATGATTGTGTCTTAAAAGTAAATAGTCAATTGCAGCCCTGTTTTCAAGTGTGGCTTCTCTTACTTGTGTCATTTCCATACCAATAGTCGAAAGTGCTTGGGAGGTATAATTTATATCTTTTCTTACCAAACAAGAACTATACATCTCTCCCACAGAATTTTCGGCTGCAATACAAAAGGAAGACATGTCGGTTACTTCTCGGGCTAAAAGTTCCCAGATATTTCGATTTCTATAACAAAAATTGAGAATCAATCTGACTGATCGTTATTATTAACAACAACACATTTTACATCTTCCTTCTCTCTCTAATTTAATTCTGTTCAAAATCAAATTGTTACACTAATTTAGCAGCATCTCCAGTATCTCATTGAACACGCCGCAAAGTTAACTTCAATGGTTCCTTACATACAGATGTCCACAGTCCAGGTGGAATTTTTTTAATCCTCGTATAATGAATCCAAGAATCTATTCCTTCTAGTTTCACAGCAGTGTTTGTTATTAACAGCACCTGGAAAGGTCCTTTCTACTTTTCTCCAAGAGGGTCGTCCTTCCACGTTCGCAAATAAACTTGATCCCCTGGATTAAATGAGTGTACTGGAAATTCAAGAGGTAAAGGTGTCTTCAAAAGGACATACTTATGGAAAGAATTCAACACCTTACTCAAAGATAAAAGATATTCAGTTAATACTTTTTCTCCTATTACATGCATTTGTTCTGATCCTCCTGTCAAATTAACACTATCAGGTTTTCCATATAAAATTTCAAATGGACTCACTTTTTCTTTAGCTCTAGGGGTCACCCTAATTCTCAACAAGGCAAGTGGTAAGGCTTCGATCCACTTCAATTGAGCTTCCTGACATATTTTAGAAATTTGTCTTTTCAATGTTTGATTCATCTTTTCCACCTGCCCACTAGATTGAGGTCTCCAAGGGGTATGGAGATCCCACTTAATCCCTAATGTTTCACTCATGTTTTTAACAACCTCTGCTACAAAATGTGGACCTCTGTCTGAGGATATTCCTAAAGGGACTCCAAACCTTGGAATTATTTCTTTCAACAAATGTTTTACAACCTCTTTTGCCTTGTTGGTTCGACACGGGAAAGCTTCCGGCCATCCAGAGAAGATATCTACCAATATCAATAGATATCGGTATTGGTTACATCGCGGTAACTCTGAAAAATCTATTTGCCAATACTCACCGGAAGTTATGCCTCTTTTTACCTCTCCAGGAGGCGGTCGGATTTGTATTTTCGGACAAATCTCACATTTATTACTCACACTTTTAGCAATCAATAACATTTTGGTTCCTATCGCATATCGTCTTACTGATTCCACCATTGCCTCTGTTCCCAATATGTGTTTCAGCATGGGTTTTGACCATTAATTTCTTCATAATTTCAGGGGTCACTATACATTGTCCATGTGAAGTTATCCACCATCCTTGATCATTCTTCTTACAATGTAATAACATAGCTAATTTATTTTCTTTCTCATTATAATTTGGGGATTCCACCTGAATTTCTTTTGATGGAATTAAAACATAAATCATAGTATTTAATGCTACACGTTTAGCAGCCTTATCTGCTTTTCGATTTCCTTGTATTACTTTTGAGTCCCCTTTTTGATGAGCTTTACAATGAATCACCGCAACTTCTTTAGGTTTCTGTACTGCTTCCAACAAATTCAAAATCTCTGTTCCATATTTTATAGGGGTACCGCTAGCAGATAAAAGTCCTCGCTCCTTCCATATTGCTCCATGAGCATGCACAACTCCAAAAGCATATTTAGAATCTGTATAGATGTTAACTCTTTTACCTTTAGCCAAATTTAAGGCTTTTGTGAGGGCTATAATTTCTGCTTTCTGGGCGGATGTATTTGGAGGTAATGCTTTTACTTCTCCATCTTCAGTTAAAGTTACCACGGCATAACCAGCCCTCCTTTCTCCTTTTACAACAAAGCTGCTTCCATCAGTAAATAATTCTTCATCCGGAGTTTGGAGAGGGACATCTTTCAGATCTGGCCTGCTGGCATACACCTGTTCGATAACTTGTAAACAATCATGGTTAAGATCACGCTCTTTTTCACTTGGCATTAAAGAGGCAGGATTTTCTTCAGGGCCTTTGGTTGCCTCATACAATGGTTCTGCCATCAAACCATAATTTGGAATCCAAAGGCGACACCATCCAGCCATTCCTAGAAATCCTCTCAACTCTCTTTTGGATTGAGGGGGTGCCATCCTGCAAATGGCTTCTTTTCTACCATTTCCCAATCTTCGCTGTCCTTGGGAAATCTCAAACCCCAAATAAATTACAGTTTGTTTTGCAATTTGTGCTTTCTTCTCTGACCCCCTGTAGCCAGCCATTCCCAAAAAATTTAGGAGGCTAACAGTCTTTTCTTTGCAGATCTCAGTAGTATCTGCTCCCAATAGGATGTCATCAACACACTGAAGGAGGGTGATTTGATCTTCCTTACCGGACCACTGTTCCAGTTCCTTATTCAGAGCTGCTCCAAAGATGGTTGGGCTATTTTTAAACCCTTGTGGCAGCACGGTCCAGCAGAGCTGAGTCCTCCTCCCAGTCGAAGGATCTTTCCATTCAAAAGCAAAAATCTTTTGGCTGTTTTCTTCCAGAGGTATACAAAAGAAAGCATCTTTCAAATCTATAACAGAGAAATATGCATTTGATTCATTGATAGTTGTTAACAGCGTATATGGATTAGGGACTATTGGGTGAATGTCCACCACTAACTGGTTTATCGCTCTTAAATCTTGAACCAGCCTCTATCCTTGGTTATGTGGCTTTTCCACTGGAAGGACAGGAGTATTATAATCAGATTGACATTCTCTTAAAAGTCCGTATTTAAGAAAATTATTTATTATTGGTTCCAAACCTTTTCTGGCTTCTATACTAATAGGATATTGTTTCTTTCTTACCGGTCGAGCTCCTGTTTTCAATTCAACTTTTACCGGTTCCACATTTTTCGCTCTTCCTGGTTTCTCTGTTGCCCAAACAAAAGGGTAAACTGCATCTTTAATCTCTTCTGGAATTTCTTCAGATTCATCTGTGTTTGTCTGTAATAAATAAACTTGGGCTTGCCAGGCATTAGCTTCAGGAAAATGAACTTGGATCTTTCCTTTTTTAAAGTTAATTTGTGCTCCCAATTTATTCAATAAATCCCGTCCTAAGAGAGGCATGGTGCATTCCGGTATATATAAAAATTCATGCATCAGTGTTTTTCCTCCAATTTTACATTTTAAAGGTTTCAAAAAAGGCCTTATCTCCTTCTTTCCCGTGACCCCAACAATAGATACATTAAATTTATTCATTGGTCCTTTACATGTATTTATAACAGAATATTTTGCTCCAGTATCTACTAAAAAATCGACTACTTCATCTCCCAGCTTTACTGGAACCAGGGGCTCAGCTGGGAAAATATCATTTTCTACCCCCGGTCCCCATCATTCAGAGTCTCCTCCCATCATAAGTAAATCAGCTTCAGGTGGTATCTGCTGTGACTGAGTCATGACTGCTCCTTTGTTCTCTGGACACTCACTCTTCCAGTGTCCCTGTTTCTTGCATACAGCACATTGATTAAATCCTAATGGGGTATATTGTTTAAACATATCTCTACCTCCTCCGCCTTTTCCTCTCAAATACCCTCTACCTCTACCTCTCAAATATCTTCTACCTCTTCCTCCAGCTGATCCTTGGGCATTTACAAAAGCAGCTGCTAAAATAGCAGCTTTTTGTTTCCTGTCTTTTATTTTTTCTTTTTCCTGATTTTTCTCTTCCTCCTCTTCCCTATTGTTATACACCTTATAAGCAATTTCAATTAACTGTGATATAGTAATTCCTGTAATCCCATCCACTTTTTGCAATTTCTTTCGAATATCTGGAGCAGCTTGCCCTACAAACAAAGTAGTAAATATTGCTCTATTCTCATCAGTCTCAGGATCTAAGTCTGTCCATTTCCTAGCTGCCTCACATAATCGTTCATAAAAGGTGGATGGGTCCTCTGTTTTTCCCTGAATTATTTGAGTCAATTTCGCCAAATTCTTTGGGCGGGATATTCCATTCTTTCCTCCATACAAAATTAATTGTTGATACTGTTTAATCATCAATTTCCCATCATTACTATTAGGATTACAATTTGGGTCTTGAGTTAGCATAAAATGAGCAGGATCTTCTTTTGCATTTATTCTCTCATTTTCTATATTTGCTTTTTCTAATATTACCCTCTTTTCTTCAGGAGTAAACAAATTATTCAAAAGAATTTTAATACCTTGCCAATTTGGATTATGATTTTCAATAATTGTTTGAAAAGGTCTATACTCCTTTTCAGAATTCTTTCGACATGATCCTGCTAATTCTTTCCAATTCATTAAATCAGAAGTTGTAAATGGTACTTTCACAAATACTGGCTCCCCCCTTGGGCCCACTGCCTGGCGAAGGGGTGCTAACCCTTGCTGGGTTCTAGTCCTGCCAGCTATCGGACTAAAAGTATTGCTTCCTCTTGCTTCGGTTTCAGAAGTTTCATTTTTACTTGGTGGTACTAACATTTGTGTATCTTCCTCTTCTTCTCCTAGTTTTAAACATCATTTTCCTATGCTACAAGCAGAACAACAATGCACTTTTGGTTCCTTATTTTCCATCATCATCATCATCACATTAAAATCTAAATCTAAAAGTTTATATTTTTTCCAAATTTCATGATCATTTCTCAAAGAAAAAAAAAACAAATTACATAAGGTACCTCATAACATTAATTGTAAAATAGTATTATATTGCAAGGTTCCCAATTCTGGCCATTTTTCCTCATCTTCTAATTTATACATTGGCCACCATTTAGTACAATATTCAATTAATTTATCCTTTCTCAAAGGATTACCCCCAAATTTTCCCCAATGTTTAATGATGCATCCTAAGGGGGAACAAGGTGTTACTTTTGATGGTTGAGCTCCCATATCTTTACCAAAAAAAGAACGTTCTTTACCACAACTTCATATACTCCAGTCGTCACTGTCAAACGCATATGAATATACCGGTTTACCCCTGGCGCCTACAACTTCATATACTCCAGTCGTCACTGTCAAACGCATATGAATATACCTCTTTACCTGTGGCCACAATTCCTTACCAAATGCATGCACAGTTTTATACTCCAGAACAATATCTCATTTACCTTAGCGTTGCACCGTTGAGTCACTCACCTGCTCTGGTCGGGGAGAATACTCACGGAGTCCCCGATCAAAAGGTCGGTGCGCGCTGGAGTCCGGAGAGCAGGGTCTCCCCACCGAGAGCCGGCGAGTCGATCCGGGCAAGGCTTCACAGCAGTCCCATCTGGGTCGCCAAAAACTGTTGTCCAAAAAGCGGATTCGTGCCCGGCGTGCAAGTAACCAATTCCACACGCTCAGGAGAGATATTGTTTTATTCAGGCCTGGGTGCTCGGTGGACTTGCCACAAATCAAGCACACACGGTCTAATCACCTTTCTGTTTATATCCATGCTTCTCATACATATTTTAAGTTTCCTTGTTACATATGCGTTACATTTCCGAGAACTAATTATAATATTGCATCATCTTAAACACATGCGCACTAAAGCCTTTAGGGTCTTCTTGGGGGTCTTGGGTGGTCTCTGGTGGTCGGCAGGGCAGTGAACTCTTCATGAACTTATTTCCTCTTTACCTTATAGGGTCGCAATTTGTCCCTGAGCCATGCTTGGACCACGTCTGTTTATAGTTTCCATAGCTAAAATTAATTATCACTACTTCTAAAACACACACCTGTTAGTTACCTAACTTCTAAGCAACAAGTCTTCATTGTTTAAAATTACAGAAGCGAGCAATATAGAATCCACAACAAACTAAACTATCTATCACCATAGTGTTCTTAAATTAAAACATATACATCTTGATCTCCTCCAATCAAACACCCACTCACTAGCTTCATCATTCTGGTTTCTTATTAACTGGTCTTTTAACCCAGTTCTGGGTGAGGGCTATACACAGGATGATAACACTTTGAAGATTAATATTGATTAAGATTAACATTAACAATTGTGCAGGGACCTTTGCGCAGCGGGGGGTCGGTGTGTGGAGACCCCCATGCAATGGGGGGGGGGCAGTGCAGGAAGACCCTTATGCAATTGGTTGGTGTGCAGGGGACCCTCGTGCAATGGCGGGCAGGTGCACGGGGACCCTTGTGCGATGGTGGGGATCGTGCAGGACCCTCGTGTGACAGTGGTGGTTATTTTTCTCGGCAGTACCCTTGGGTTCGGGAGCAAAACAGCCGGTGCCTGAAACCACTGGGGTGTTTTGACTGCTGCTGAGCAGCCTCGAGGCCGCCTCCGGTTCCCACATGGCTCCCATGGTGTGCGCGGACCCTCCTGCAACGGGTGCAGGTGTGCAAGGAGGGTGATCCGGGGTAGGGGTCCCTCTCTGGAGGCACCCAGCTCGAGCTGGCACCTAAGAACTAATCAAGGAGTAATGAGGAACCTTCTCTTGCACCTGACGTTAACCAGCGGGATCCCAGGGTCAGACCCTGTTACGGTGATTGGACCCTGGGGAGGTGGCAGAGGGTGCCCTGGACAGGTTGGGGGGGTTCCCTGGGGAGGAGGGGAGCCCCCACCCCCCTGACTGTGGGCACTCCCCCCAAGGAGCAGAGCATGGTGCAAGACTTTAGGGAGGATGAGGGCTAGCAGGTCCCCGACATGGCAGTGCCGGCTCTTCCCAGTGTCTCCCCAGTGCTGGAGGGGGGGTGTGTGTGTGTGTCTCATGACCATGGGGGTGGGGGTGGGGGGGCGGCCTCAGGATGGGGGGGGGGGGCATCCTGGGGTCCGGGAGGGACCCTGGGAGTGGGGTAGGTAGGGGGACATTGGGGGACAGAGGTGTTTCTCGGGAGATTGAGGACACCATGTGGGGAGTTGAGACTGGGAGGGATGACCCTGGGGAGGTGGGGGGCACCGCGGGGAGAAGGGATCCCACCCCCGACACCTGCAGCCACCCCCAGGGGCAGCTGGGACCCCGACCCACTGGGGGACCAGGATGGGAACGATGGGGACTCACTCATGGATACTGCACAGGTAATAAAATAGTTCATGCTGCACCCTGTTGTAGGGTCTCTGGGGTGCCCTGGGCCCTGGGCGCCGAGTCCCCATGACAGCCAGCCCTTCCCGGGGGTCCCCAGGCTGCCGGGCTCCTCTGGCCCCAGCCGGCGGGAGCTGTGTCCTCCCAGCCGCTGGCCACGCAATGGCAGCACCGACCCACGGCCACGCGGAGACAGGGCTGGGGACAGGGCCGGGGTTGCCTGCGCTCCACCTGGGTGGGTCTGCAGGGCTCGGGCAGGGGGGACCCGGCATCCTGCAGCTCCGCTCCTACCCTGGGGACCCCAAACACCCCCGGGGGTGCGTCGCTGTCCCTGTCGCTGGTGGCAACCGGCATGGGGGGAAGGTGACAGTGAGGGTCCCCGCCAGTGGCCCGGAGTTCGTCACCACTGGCGGGACAGGGGACAAGCAGGGCCAGCACCAAGGAGCGACGGCAGCACAGCCTACTCTCTGGGGGTCCCCACCCCCTGTCCCCAGGGGTCCCCTCTGTCCCCGTGTTTTATTGGGGGAACACAGAGCCCAACGACCAGCCGCAGGGACAGGGGACGGGGAGCTGCCCCAGGGATGGGGACAGCACCGGGACACGCCGATACTCTTGGGGGTGCTGGCATGCGGGGGGGGGGGGCACCCTAACCATTGCCGCCCGGGATGACGAATGCACCGGGATGAGGGAGGCACCGGGATGGGGACGGCGCATGGAGGGGCCAGAGCCGGCGCGCGAACGCCGGGCTGCAGGACCACGCTTCGGCTTCGGGGCGGCAGCAGCGAAGGCGGCGGCGGCGGCGGCGGCGCTGCTGCGCACCTGAGCGGTGCCGGCGCTGCAGTACCGCGATTCGGCCACGGGGCGGCAGCAGCGAGCAGCGGCCGGGCGGCGCGTGCACGGGGGCGGCACCGGCGCTGCAGGTCCGCGCTTTGCAGGCCCAGCGCCCGCCGGCACCGCGCACGTGGGGCGGCAGCGGCGTTTCCTTACCGGAACGAACCAACGAACGCGGCGGCATCACCCCGCAGGCAGCACAGTACGGCATTGCCGTTACCGGCGGACGGCAGCGCGGAGAAAGGGGGCGCCACCGCGCATGCGCGGCTCAAGAGCTGCAGTACCGAATTCTGGTCGCTCGGTGGCAGCAGCGAGCAAAGGAGAGCGCGCCAATGCGCATGCGCGGCTGAAGAGCTGCAGTACCGAATTCTGGTCGCTCGGTGGCAGCAGCGAGCAAAGAAAGGCGCGCCACTGCGCATGCGCGGCTCAAGAGCTGCAGTACCCAGTTTTGGTCGCTCGGTGGCAGCAGCGAGCAAAGAAAAGCGCGCCACCGCGCATGCGCGGCTCAAGAGCTGCAGTACCCGATTTTGGTCGCTCAGTGGCAGCAGCGAGCAAAGGAGAGCGCGCCAATGCGCATGCGCGGCTGAAGAGCTGCAGTACCGAATTCTGGACGCTCGGTGTCAGCAGCGAGCAAAGAAAGGCGCGCCACTGCGCATGCGCGGCTCAAGACCTGCAGTACCCGATTTTGGTCGCTCGGTGGCAGCAGCGAGCAAAGAAAAGCGCGCCACCGCGCATGCGCGGCTCAAGACCTGCAGTACCCGATTTTGGTCGCTCGGTGGCAGCAGCGAGCAAAGGAGAGCGCGCCAATGCGCATGCGCGGCTCAAGAGCTGCAGTACCGAATTCTGGTCGCTCGGTGGCAGCAGCGAGCAAAGAAAGGCGCGCCACTGCGCATGCGCGGCTGAAGAGCTGCAGTACCCAGTTTTGGTCGCTCGGTGGCAGCAGCGAGCAAAGAAAGGCGCGCCACTGCGCATGCGCGGCTCAAGAGCTGCAGTACCGAATTCTGGTCGCTCGGTGGCAGCAGCGAGCAAAGAAAAGCGCGCCACCGCGCATGCGCGGCTCAAGACCTGCAGTACCCGATTTTGGTCGCTCGGTGGCAGCAGCGAGCAAAGAAAGGCGCGCTACTGCTCATGCGCGGCTGAAGAGCTGCAG